>NC_061120.1:100508047-100727631 GCF_002878395.1 Capsicum annuum | reverse complement strand
GTTATCCAAAAATATTAATAGTATCGTTACACTCAGTCTCGAGACCCTCGTCTTATATAGTAGTAGCACGTGTCATAGCAATCTATGATTGAGTGAAACCAAAGGAATGCTTTATAAATAAACTAAGACACTTATCAGGAAATAAATGAAAGAAGTCAAAAACTCCTAAGAATGTACTATAGCCTCTCAAAGATAAGAAGGAATGTCAGCATTCAGACACTTGCTCTTATATTGATGCACCTAGTCTCTGATACTAATTTATCATGACCTATCTTACAAGTCATGATGGAACCTACTACACCACACTAGTAGGTAAGCCGAACCATAGCTTGGAACTATGAACAATGGGCTAATATGGTGGAAAATGGCTTATAAGCCGAGAATCAACAACTAAGACTTAAAATATTGTTAACATAGTCATAAAAGTCTAATAGATTGATAAAAGATCAACACTCATCCCACGACCTGTAGTGTCTGTACAAGAGCTCCTATAAATAGACATATGTGCAGAGATAGTCAATATAATCAATCTTTGGAATACAATATTAGAAATTGATAATAGATGGGATAGGGGATTTTTTGACTTCAAAAGCTCACCTTATCTCCAGAACCTACTCAGCAAAAATGTCATGTCAGTAACGGGTACTAAAAAGGTACAAAGTATAGTATAAGCACCAAAACCCCGGGTAATCAGTGGGCATCATTTACCTACTAAGCTATATGATGATATAAATACGATAATATACAAGTTAAAATTACCTAATTCAAGGTAATAGGGCAAACAAAAACTAATCCCCAACATTGCTGTGCATAGATAAAATAAAATAACTTTGGAAAAGTAACATAAATATCACTTGATTATAACTACTAAATTATCCCGTATAAGTCAATAAGTTTGCAAAAGAAAATAACCCAATGTGAGCCTCCATAAGATCGGAGGGTACAATCAAAGGAAAATAAATAATCAAAGATCTATAACTTTACTAAACATCATCAATAATCCGAGCATCCATGCAATATCCTATCATATGCAATTCATGATGCCGAACTCAAATCTGAACTCATATCATCATTAGTATATCATCCTCAAAAGTATCAATATCGTAATATCATTTACTTGAATGGAAGCTCACAATATCAATATCATCATCAATTATCAAACTTAAACTAGAACTCATATCATAATGCCATATCAATTACCGGAATTAAATCAACATTCATATTTTAAATACCATATTAATGAACCTTATCAATAACCCATATCATAAACTATATCAACAAACCCTATCAATAAACTATATTGATAATCCAAGCTAATAACTATATCTATCCACCCTAATAATAAACATATTCATAAGCCATACCAGTAATCATATCCATAAGTCATACCAGTAATCATATCCATAAACCATACCAATGACATATCAACTCACCATACTAATAACCATATCTATTAACCATACCTATCATAATATATATAAACGATCGAGTTTTACCCAAAATTAGCACCATGTCCTAATGACAACTATCCTAATCATTAAATTTTCAATCTCCTAAAATTTCAAGAATCATCATAAATAATGGTATAAGATGGTTATATAAGACTACAAAATATAACACAAGTCTTGGACTAAGGTGGGCCGGAAGGGCCCCCTCGTAATCTCCAAAATCTATTTTTAGGCAAATTCTACCCTAGACTAAGATAAGGTATCTAGATGTTAAGTAAGTCATAATTAGTACTAATAGAGTAATTCTTCTTTGAACATGAGAAACTAAGTCAATTTCCACCTAAAATGTGAGCAAATAGGTCAATTTCACTTAAATTATGGTTTGAAGATAGCCTAAATAGTCAAAAATAAGACTAAACAAAACAATCATGCTTCTAAAACCTAAATCCCATCCCATATATATCATAATATCATAATAATAGTATGAATTATATCAATATATGAAGAAGGTAAACCTAACCTACCTGGATGTCAAAAAAAGTTCAAACAATTGTAAAATCACCAATTTTCCTTTTGGAGAAGCTTTTGTAAGGTGCCATGCTATAAAAATCATAATGTACTAAACTATATGAGAACAATGATACCCATATTGCACTATGATACTTTGGGTCCAAAATTACATAAAATCCCCATATGGAGCCTATTTACAAAATCATACTTTAAAAATTGACAAATATTTCTGTATGCTCAAGGAACATTTACCATCAAGAATGGGTGAATTTAGAGATCAAATAGTGCTATAATAAACCCATCAGTGATTTGGAGATTTTGGAAAAATCATGAGAAATCAACCATGGAATTTGATGAAACTTACTAAGAATTTGTTGAAGAACCATGTAATCTAAGTCCACAAATACTTCAAAATCACCCACCAATTATTTTGCCAAGTTTCCATACTTTTAGGGTTCCACACACATGAATATGGAATAAAATGGAGAAAATTATTCTAAGTGGTGTTTTTATATCCTTCCCAAGTACTTGGGCACCTCTTAAGTGGACACTAGGTCGCTTATGCTTAAGCGACCTAGTGTTGCTTTAGTACACTTTGCATCTGCATAAGTACTGCTTAAACAACCCCTTTATAACTTCAGAAGAAGGGGTTTCTCTTAAGCCGACCTCTACTGGGACTACCCAATCGCTTAAGCGATAGGCTAGCCGCTTAAGTAGTGCACCAGAACCTGTAGAATCCTGAATATGCAAATAAACTATTCTACCCTATTAAATTTTATGTCCCGGACAATAGAGCAGTCAAAATTTCCAACTAAGGTTATTTTATAAAAAATGGATCCCACACCCACATGTCATTTTTTAACTTCTAATCAATAGCCCACAATGATTCTGGAAACCTCGGGACCCAAACCAAGGGTTCACCAACTCTAAAATTAAATTTTTAAAGTTATTGGAATTGTCAGAATTGACGTACAAGGTTGCTTAACTGATATTTTTTCTTGCTAGACAATTTGAACCAACAAAGGCTTCAAAATAAGAAATTGGCTCTAAAAAGCAAACAAACTATTCGATAATCAAACTATCAGTTCCAGGAAGTCATAAATGGCCAGGAAAACTATCAAAAAGCTCTAAATAGTGAAAATGAGAGAAAATATAGAAAATAACCTGGATGGTTATTATAATGACTACATTTCTAAAAAAAATATCTTCTCAAGGTTTGGTGCTCTATGAGCAATAATCAGTGATGGAGTTTTTCACCTTTGTAATAAAGTATTTCATGCTTTGCTAGCAAAGTATGGATTCAATCAAAACAAGGTGGCTACCCCATATCACCCACAAACTAGTGGTCAAGTGGAGGTGCCGAATTAGAAAATAAGCATAATTCCTGCTTAGACAATGAATACCAGCCAAACTGATTAGTCTTGAAATGTTAATTCTTTATGGGCATATAAGACTACCTTTTAGACACCTATTGGGATGTCACCATATTATCTAGTCTTTTGAAAGGCATGTCACTTGCTAGGGGATATTGAGAATAAAACATTATTGGCACTCAAGAGGCTAAACATGAGTTAGACTAGTGACTTAAACTTGAAGCTTGCGCAAATCAATTAATTGTATGTGTTTTGCTTAAAGCATACGAAAGATCCACTTTTTACAACAAAAATATGAAGATTTTCATGATCATTGTATCAAAAAAAAGAATTTATTCTAGGTTATTATTGTTTATATTATAAGCTCTGTTTGTTTTCAAGAAAACTCTTCCAAGTGGTCTAGTCTATTATAGTAACCCCAACTTTTTAAAGTTAATGCAAAATATGTGAAATAATACTTTGGAGACTTGATGAGGTTTAACCGATTGAGATAGTGTACTTTGATGAAGTTTGAGTAATCAAGGTACCTGAGTCGTGTTGTGATGTTAAATAAGGTTATAATTTGAGGCAACCCATGATTGTTGTTTGTAAAGTTGATGTTGTGTTGAGTTTAAACATAAAGTCATTTGAACTCTTTAGCGGCCATCGCTAGCTGTTTCATATATTTTATTTACTCAATATTTCAGCTATTATTCTAAACTTGAGACCTCTATTTCCTCTTTTAGGGGCTCAAGAACTCGTAAATAATTATATTGGAGCTGGGAAGGAGTAGAGGATGTTGAGTTGATCATTTACCATTAGTTTATTTGTGAGTTTTCAATCTAATTATCCAATAAATTCTTGATTTTCTCTCTTTCTTTGTCCTACTCTTAGGGATAATTTGAGACCCAATCAAAACTTAATTTGTACTCAAATTTTGAGAACACATTCCTTATCCTTTGAGTACCTTATGATAGATTCAATTTCAGAATTACATTTGCAGGATCTATGGGCCAACTTTGTCCTAATTTTTGGCTCAAACTTGTATATTGAAATATAAATCTCTTTTTATTTATATTAATAGGTATATTATGATTTTAATAGAATGACATTATTTAGAGATTGTGTTGTAAATACAAGTAGTTCGTGGATGGTTGGAGACTAATCTTTAGCTATGAGGTAAGCTACAGACTACTCTTCTCTATTCTTAATCCTACTTAACCCCTTTGGGCCTTTAGTTTTTTTTTGTTAGCGTCATTTGTAGCCCAATCCTTTCTTTTATGGACTATAATTTGATCCAAAAGCTCCTAAGCACTTTAATGTTAAATTAAGTATGGAGTTTGAGAGATAAGAGGAGAAAGGTGAAATTGATGCCCCAATGTAACAGTTATTGGTATTGATAATTAATGTGCGGTGGTTGGGTGTGATAGAAATTGAGATAGAAATATTACCATGGTAGTGAAAAAAGAAAAAAATTGAATCTTGAAGGAATAGACAATACGCCTACCATGTGTTTATGAAAATGCTTAAAAGAGATGGGGCAAAACAAAAAGAGATGGGTAGATGGAAAAGGTCTGAATAGTTTGCTGAAAGGTGGTTTTTTGTGAAAAATTGTGATGTATTAAAGCACTTAGGAAAGATAGTCACTATTCTTGGCCAAAATAGTTTCTACCCGTCCCTTAGACTACATTACAACCCAGAATAAACCTGTTTGATCCTAAGCTTTACATTTTAATATAAGCGGAGCACTACACTAAGGTCAACCTTATGGTTCATTGTTTGTAACTTTTGAATTCTTTGTGAGAGTGAGCGTAATTTGATTCTTGTACCCATCGTGTTACAAAGTGCTTTTATAAAGTGATTATGGATAATTCTCTTATTGCGAAGGGCACATGTTTGATGATTATAGGTGATTTGTATGATGTCTATGATTGAATTATAATCATGAGTTTTCAAACTAGGTGAGTTAACTCTTGAGGATAGGATGTTTTGGAGTAGTGTTCATGAGCTTTCCATTGTGTAAATAACATGCTCTGCGTAGTAACTTGCATTTTGTGTAATCATTGTAGTACTAACTTGAGTGTCTTTCTTGCAGTAAAAGTGTGAAGTTTTTCAATCTCATGGTGTTTATAGTTAAGAGTTGTTCAAGAATGAACAAGGCTTTAAGTGTGGTGTGGTGATATTGGGTGTATTTATGCATTCTAGCATTACTATTCCAACCTTTTAGCCTTGTTTTTAGGATAATTCATATACTATATGTGTTGATAATTATATAAATGAGAATTTATGTGTCCAAATATGTGTTTACAATATTTAATGGTGTTTTCACATGAGTTTTGATTCAATTTGAGCATTTAGAGTGCAACTGAGAAAACTAGTGTTACTAGCTTGAGCTAGGTGTTTGTGTAGTCTATCGTGATAGTTTCTAATGAGTTATAATGATTTACTAAGGTTATTGTGTAATTATATTTGAAACAAATTTCTTATAATGTTCAGGGTTCAATTAGATCAAGCCCAGGGTCAAAACAATGAGTTATAGATCAAAGTGAAATTAGCCAATGCTTAGCTCGTGTTTTTTATTCACTGTTTTGGATGTTGTATTGTTTTGAGCTCTAATTGTTGTGTTTAATGCTATAGGATCCTTAATGAAGGTATTATTATGAAATATTAAGGATATAAAAACTTCAAATCAAGTAGAAACAACTCAAAAGGCTTGGAATAGATCAACAAAAACATAATACACAAATTGATGCAATTTGGACCCTTGAAATGTTTTCGGCACGTGTGACGTGTTGAGGATAAAACTTAGGATAATTTTCCTGGATGAACACGAATGATGTGGAAACCTAATCCAATTGGGGTTTTGACTTGTATAATATAAATATATCGTCTTAAAGCACGTTTTGGACATCTTGGGAAATCTTAGGACATATTGGAACACCCTAGATTGACTTGGACATCATTGGAGACTACCACAACTTTTTTTAGGTTTTATCATTCTTTAATTTAGTTTCTTGATGGTTTGTACCATCAATCCAAGGGATTGTATGATGAATATTTCCATTAAAGGATAAACTCTTTTTCCGGGGTTAAGGCCTAGATCATGAATAATTTTGTTTTGAATAAAGTTTGTTGATTTGCTTATCATTATGGTTGTTTTTTTATCCTTGTTTTTAATATTTTAAGGATTAACTACCCTTACAATATATTCATTGTCAATCTTGTGATCTTAGGAGAGGGAATAGGAAGATAAAACATGCGGATAAGTAAAGTAAGGTTCGTAGTCTTTTTTAAAATAAGGATTTTGAATTAGCGTCTAGGACAGGGATGTACTTAGAAGACTTACTTGATTCACACATAGGATGATAGATTTAAATCACTTAATTAGATTATTACATCCCTGATCATCGATGTAGTTTTAATATCCATATTAGATAAATGATTAGAGGTCACGAGACCATTATCATCCAATTAAACCTATGAGTTACCAACCAAGATAAGCAATCTAAAGAATAAAATTCAATAACGTAGTATGACTGTTCGTAAGCCTTAACCCTGGGCTTCTATCCATTTATTGTCCTAAGTTATTACTTTCCCACATTAGTTTAGTTTACTTTCTAGTTTACAATTCCAAAACACTGTTATTTAATTTTTCTCAATTGTTAAACAAGAATTGGATAGTTAGCAAAACTAAGTTCCTGTGGGATCAATATTAGGCTTTCTTGAAGGCCACTTTACTACTTGGTGGACCACGTACACTTGCGTGTGCACTTGGACACCGTCATAGATGTTTGTCTTAGGTTGGGTTATTAGGGTTTGATAGTCGAAACCATTGCTTTTATTAGATAGAATGCTTTAAATGACTCTTCTTTAGGCTTAGATGGGCTTATGATGATTTCTCAGGCTATTACCTTGGGCCTGGATTAACTTAGACTTGATTGCATGCCTATCTAGCTACATTACCCTTGGGGAAGGAACTAATTGAGCTTTGAACATACCTCTTTGCTTTAGTAATTGGAACCCGCTTGGCCTTACAGGACTTGACCTATCCTAGAGTAAATTACGGTGATTTAAATATCTTTAATGTTACATGATGGTGTAAAAAGAATGGTACATTGATGGTACATCAAACTTAAACTCTATTAATATATAATCTAAAAGATAAAAATGCTAAAAATAAATTTGTATAAATATTGGTTTTATCTTTGGAAAAATTTAGAAACGTTATCGTTTAATTTCTTTTAAGCAAGAGTTTTCTCAACTGTCAATTATGGTTTTGAAACTAACATATATTGATAGTGCTCCACCTCTTGAAGTCGACGTCACGAAGAAATGGTTGAGGTCGATGGAAGTAATGCATCCCTCTCCAGCAAGTCCATGGATGTATTGAAAATGAACACTTATTTAATAAAATAATAATATAAAGAAAGTAATAAATAATTATACTTAAAAGGCTATATCCTTGTCTAAAATTTTCAATAAAAGGTGATTTTACTTTTAATTTACCTAACCAAATATGTTTACTGTCACCAAAAATCAAATGAACAAAATAAGAATAAAAGATACTACTTACATGAATTCAAGCCTGGATATAATCAAAAAATTGCATGGAATACAATAGCAAATATTTATAGAAAGTAAATAATATGAGAAATGCAATAAATATGTTACGAATAAAGCTAATGATCAAGTAAAGAGAGACTAGCATAGCATTGTATGTCTATTAGGACCCGATTTATGAGTCATGATGGAACCTACCAAACCCCACCAGTAGGTAAGTAAAACCATAACCCGAAGCTAAATACAATGGGTTAACTTGGTGGAAAATGCCCAACATAAGGCAGAAACAACATATGTAACTTGTATATATGCAAGGTAATAATAATAGATAAATGAGTAATCCAAAAATTTAGAAATTCATCCCTAAAACCTAGTAGAGATAATACAAGAGCGACTATAAATACAAATTAAGTCTTAAAATAGTCAACCTAATACTTACTTAAAAATAAAGACTAGACATAAAAGATACAGGGAAATAGGCGACTCCGATTCCAAGAGCTCACCGTATCTCTGGAAAACCACACAGCACGAACATCAGATCAATAGCGGCAACTGGTAATTAGATCTGCATCAAAAAGATACAGAAGTGTACTATGAGTACCAAAACCATGGGTACTCAGTAGGCATCATCGGCCTAGTGAGCTAAATCATGTTCTAAATCTGATAAAATGCAAGATGGCATAACTAAGTCAAGGTGCAAAAATGAACTAAGTCAAGGTGCAAAAATGAACCTGAAATACCTCCAACATGATGCACATAAATAAGGAAAAAACCAGAATAATGATATAACATAAAGAATCAACACACGCAATCTTAACTACAAAATTATGATAGATTAATAACTCAATACAGGCCCCCATAGACCTGGAGAGTAAAATCAAGATTGATTAATCCAACCATCCTTTATTTAGAAACAAACTATCATCGCTATCTAGCCATCATTCATCAATTTACCATCATTCATCCACTAATCACCATTTATCAGCTAACCATCATTTATCAGCTAGCATTCTCTTGTCAACTAAATATCATTTACCAACTATTTATCTATTATAAACTAAACATCATTAATCAACTATTAATGTATTATAAACTAAAGATCATTTATCAATTAGTTACATCATTTCAACTAAACATCATTTATCAACTAGTTATCTCATATCACCTAAACATCATTTATCACTATCATGGTACTACTAGAATCTATCCATGTCATGCCATACTATAATAATTTTCCACCTCCGTGCTTAGGCCGATATCCCTATTATAAACATCACACCCTAATATTCAGACTCAATCCGGTAATCATATATATAATTATATCGTATAGAATAGATGGACTTATATCGGTAAATGTGTGTGTGTATATATATACATATATATATGTCACTAAACTCATACCCATCCTTCGGAATTGAATCAAATATATATGTTCATCATCCTAATCATTCTTTGAGTATAAACTAGGTATATAATCATTATCATCATCATCCTTCGATTTTGAATATGGTATATATGTGTATCATCAAAGTCATCATTAATACCTGAACTTTAATCGATAATTATATAGTCCATAGATTTTTCAATAGAATAATTACTAGCATTATCTATTCCAAAAATCACTTAGTATAATCAGTAAGCATGATAACTAGCATAGGCAATAGAGATGATTTCTAGTGTTGAATCAATAGCATAACCACTATTATAATCAGTACGCTTAATCATCAACATGACACTAATCATAATCTTTAGCATAATCCATAGAATAATAACTAGCAAGATCAATAATATAATCAATAGCATTATTAGTAGGATGATCAACAACATAATCAATAAGCACGATAATTAGTGTAATCCCTTAGCATCAACTCTCAATACCAACCAACGTAAATATCAAGTGTCAAAGTTTCTCAATATTCCATAATGAGAATTTCCAAGGTTTATATCAATTGTATAAAGATTTTGGGGACTATCATTGATCTTGGCCTAAGGTGGATCGAAGGGGCCAATACTAATCCCCAAAATACATTCTAAGGCAAATTCTACCCCAAACTTTGATAAGGTATAAAAATCCATTTATATATTTTTAATAAGACATAATTAGCACTAATATAGTAATCCTTCCTAAATAAGAATAAGTAAGTCAATCCAAACTAACATTCTAGTAACTAGGGCAATCTTTCTTATCTTAAGAATTTGAGGCCAATTTCACACTTGTATGAAAAACTAATGCAATTTGACCTAATTTGAGTAACTAGGGTATTCTCATTCTGAAAATGATCCATAAAACCTATTTCACCTAAGGCACAAGGAAATAAGCTAAGTACTTCAAGTCTATAGTTTCAAGGTAGACTGAACTCCCAAGTCTTGTAATATTCATCATGCCAATACCTAAATCTCATCCCAAACCCTACATAATATAATAAAAATATTATGAACTAGAGCAATCTATAATGAGGGTAAGCCTACCCTACCCAAGCACCGAAGAAAGCTCAAAAAATATGCCAAATCACTGACTTTTCATTTTGAGAAGCTTTTGTAAGATGTCATGGTATAAAAATCATATTTTATTCATAAATATGAAAATAATGATGCCCATATTGCATTATTGTGCTTTGGGTCCAAAAATTACACCAAAATCCCATGTGGGTCTCGTTTACAAAAGTCGCATTACCAAAATCAATCCAACATTCCCTCATGCTCAAGAAGTAATGACCCTCAAACATGGGTGAAACTCGAGCTACTTTGGGGCTAAAATAAATCCACCAAGGTTAAGGGATTTTGGACAAGAAAACAAAAAATTAACTATTAAATTAGAGGAATCTTACCTTAAATCTAGGAATCAAGAAAGAAGTGTTAATCAATAATTCCATATCACCCACAAGCTTAAATCCTAAGCAACCACACCCTTTAGAATTTTATCTTTCTTGAAATTGATAAGAATGGCCAAAAGGGGGATAAAAAGGGGTATTTATACCTTTCTAGGTGTTCGGGTATTGCTATCGCGACCAAACACCTCACCATTGTGGCTGCTGGCAACAATCATAAGTTGTATTTGCAATATATGCTAGCAATCATGGAATGTATTATCCTACCAAAGGTAACACGATTGCGGCCATTTGCATTGCTATTGGCGCCTGCATCAGATACAACTAAGACTTGGAAGTTTTAAAGTCTTCACCATCCCCTCGAGATTTATACAGAATGCTATATATGCAAACAGACTATGAAACCATACAAAATTTGGCATTATGGATTCAATGATGCAATCAAAATTTCCATCTGAGGTTTTTTTTGACAAAAAGTGGGTCCCGCACCCATACTCCATTTTCTTAACTTTCTGACCAATAGATCAAAATGAGCCCGGGGGCCTCAACATCCAATCCAAGAGTCCACCTAGCCTAAAATCAACATTCTAGAGATGCTAGAATATTCAAAAATTTCATATGATATTGTATGACTAAAGTTTTTTTCCCTGTAGCCAGTTTGAACTAGTGAAGACTTCAAAATAGGGAATTGGTTCTAAAAATCAAACGAACTACTCAATAATCAAACTGTCAGTTCCAGCAAGTCATAAATAACATGGGGCAGCTATAGGAAAGCTATAATTACAAAAATAAGTGGAAATATGAAAAATAACCTGAAGGGTCATTATTATGTCATTGTAAGAATATACATAAAAGAGGTTAGCCAACAAGAATTATATTCCAACTTAAATTTCATTTAAATTGAAATTCAAATATCACATAAATTTTTTTAAAAAATAAAAAATATTTTTCTATTACTATTCCTTATTCTTGATTTTTAAATACAATATTGTTGTATCCAAATGCTCATCCAAGTGTACAATATCATACAAGTAATATAGGATAGAAAGTCTAGATATCATACCAATAAGAACTTGTTGATTAAATATTCACCAAATTAGAATAATGCTTTTTATTTATTCAAGTGATGGATTGAAAATATTTCTGAATTATTACAAGTAATATAGGACTAATAGTCCAGTTATCGTACAAACAGGAACTTATCAATTAACAATTCACCAAATTAGTCTAATGCTGGTTATTTATTCAAGTGGTGGATTACAAACATTTATGAAATAATTAAACTAAAAATTAAAAGTAAATAACTAATAGATAATTATTCAAGAGGACTTGATTTTACATAATCAATGGATAAATCAATCTAGGATTACAAATTTTCTAACAATTATGTCGAGTATCAATTTCATCAACTTACTTTATTATGTAGTTGTTGATTTGCGATATTGATTATATTATCATGATATTCCAAACCTCTAATCATATATTCAAACCATACTTACAACTACATCATTGAGTGAAGAGATGAGAATCTAATTCAAATGCATACACTATCTCTCTTTATAACCAAGAAAGTTGGTTAAGGTATATTTCTATATTAGCCATAAATAAATTATTTATTTTACTAAAGAATAGATATTGAACCATATATTCTTTATTCTATCTAATTGATTCTTTCTTCCAAATTTACCAAAGAAGAAGAGGAACTTTCACCCAATCAATCATACTATAAAAGCATTGTGGCACATAATAGAATTATACTATGAATGAGAAAGAATTTCTTACAGTTGGATACGGCTTTGTAATGACCCTCTATGTTATTTTCTGCATTTTCTCTACTTTTTTCCATTTAGAACCTTCCTATAGTTACCCCAAGTCATTTATGACTTGCTAGAACTAACAATTTGGTTACCGGGTAGTTCGTGAGGTCTTTAGATTCAATTCTCTATTTTTAAGCATTTGCTTGTAAGAATTGGTTACTGAGCAAAAACATCAGTTAAACAAACTCGCATGCTGATTCTTATAGTTCCAATAGCTATGAAACATTGGTTTAGTCTAGGTGTATCTTGGGTTTGCATCCCAAATCTTCCAGACTCATATCGAGCAATTAGTCAGAATTTAAGAAAAAATAGTACTTAGGTTTGAGACCTACTTTTCATCAAAATGAATTTGGATGGAAATTTTGACTATTCCATTGACATTGAAACATCAAAATAGTAGGGTAGCAAAGTCTGTTTGCACATACGGGATTGTAAACAAATGTCGAGGGGTCGAAAGAGACTTGGAAAAATATTGAGTCTTCATATAATGTATTTCCTTGTGAGATTGATAAAGAGACCATTGGGCGCATAAAGAAGAGCTCTTTAATGACCTTTTAGGTGCTTTGTCGGCCCTGGCTTATCCCTAGTGAGATGCTTTCGCGGCAGGCGAATTGCTAAATTGCATGTCGCTTTATCACCAAATACCTACTTTAGCAGCCTGACAAATATGGATCGGTACAACTTTAGCGGCACCTAGGCACTTTAGTGCTGACCACTAAAGTAGCCTAGTTCATGCTTTACCAATACCTACAACCTTTATAATTTCACTAGTTAATCCAATGTTCTCCCATTTTTTACAAAATCTTAAGAGTGAAAAACTCTAGAATGTGTGGTAACTTGGGAGAAACATTGGTAGGAGATTTTTGGGTATTTGTAAGCATAAATTACCCATTTGCTCTCCAAAATCTTTGTATGTTTTCATTGAATTCATGGTTAATTCCTCTATTATTTCCCAAATTCCCTAGAATATAAGTGGGTTGATTTTAGCACCATTTGAACTCATAATTCACCCATTCTTAAGGGTAAATATTCCTTGAACATAGCTAGACATGTTGTCAATATTAATAGTGCAATTCTGCAAATGAGCCCCATATGGGATATTTATGTAATTTTAGACCTAAATCATGATAATGTAGATGGGTACCACTGTTCTTGTATTGATGAGCAAATTTTAATTTTAATAGTGTGGCTTGCAAAAGCTTTTCGGAGGGGAAATTCATTAACTTAGCAGATTTCTCTAGGCTTTCCTTTGGTGCCTAGGTAGGCTAGATTTACCTTCCTTATAGATTAAGCTAATTCATAGTATAATAATGATATTATGCTAGATAAGGTTTTTAAATTAGGTCTTGGAGATATAAATACTATTATTTGAATTATTTACCCAATCAAGGAACCAAAAATTAGGCATAATTAACTTAGTTTCTCATGATTTAGGTAGAATTGCTATGTTAGAGATAAAAGTGGCTAATTTAATATCTAGCAGAAGAACTAGAAACCTTATCCTAGACCGAGGTAGAATTTGCCTTAGAATAAATTTCGGGGATTAGAAGTAGGCCCCACCATACCACCTTAGGACAGGACTTCTAATAGCTCCTTAAAGACTTCTAGACATGTGATTTAATTAAAATTCTTATTTTAGAGTTGAAGAGACTATATGCATAATGCTTATCCCATATTGGTACTTGTGAGTTGACATGAGTTTTCATTTAAGTTCAATGATTTATTATATTGAGTTATAGTTCAAGTATGGCAATTGATGATATGAATTCCTGTTCAAGTTAGACAAATGATGATGATATTGAGTTTTGCTTCAAGTCCAACATTGAGAGGTTATTTATGGTATAATATGATATGGATAGATTCAGATTGTGGCTTGAGATACGGTTGATTAATGAGATTTCAGTTATTTATTCCCCTGATTTCACCCTCTGGGCTTATGGTGCTTGCATTCAATTATTTTTTTATATGCACTTACTGGCATATGGGCGCTAGTCTTGTTGTATTACTTATGATTTCTTACATCTTATATCTATTCCAGTTATTTATTTAAAACATTAGAGCATTATTCCACGTTTGTCCTTTTACCATGAATTAGCTTATTTATCTTGCATCTTTATTATACTTACATTATGATTTAGCTTGGTCGGTCGATGTTGCCTACAGTGTACCTTTTTGGCTTTGCTACTCATACTATATTTCTGTACCTTTTTGGTACAAATTCGAGTACTAGTGGTCGTCACTGACATTACAATTGTGTTTTTTGAGTTTAAAGGTAGGGTGAGCTCTTAGAGCCGGAGTTTTCCTTTTCTACTTCTTTTACCTTTTCTTAGTCTTTCATTATTAGTATATTTACTATTATAGTACTTATGCTCCTTTTGCTAGTGGCTCTTTTACTGACGCTACTAGGTCATAGGATGTTATTTCTGTCTTATCTATCTTTTAGACTATTATTATTAATGGGATTATTTTTACAAGTCCTTACTTGTAATTTTGGGTTTTATGCCTTATCTACCACATTATCCCATTGTCTGTAGCTATGGGATATGGTTTAGCTTACCTACTAGTAGAGTATAATAGGTGTATCATGACTCATAAAGTAGGTTGTGACAGCCTTTGAGAAATTCTAGGCATACTTTCTTAGCATAAGAGTTGCACTTCATCAATTATGTTGACCTGAGATACCTCATGGCACTGAAAGAAAAAAAAACATAGTTTATTAGCTAGGTACTCGTGCTTAAGGAATTGACTTGGAAGTGAAAGTTTGTAAAGGTTGTGAGAATCAAGTTGCTAAGGACTTTTCAAGACTTAAGAATGAGATAGAGATAATAACTTCATCCCGAATGTGTAGGTATTTGTTTCTTTCCATGACTTTATACCTGGATTTGCTAATTTGGCTAACTATCTTGTTAGGAACAAGATGTTAGAATACCTAAGTGTTCATTATAGAAAGAAATTTAGTCATGATGTGAGTAGTTACTTCTGGGACAAGGAATATCAGTTCAGGATCTATGCTGATAAATTGATACGAAGATGTGTTCTAAAAGTTAAGATATTGGGTACACTAGAAGCATATTATTTATCCCCTATGGGGGATACCATGGGGGTGCACACACTATCGCAAGTATTATAATATTGATATTAGTATTCCATAATCTACCAACACGCGTAAGCTTTTGTGAAGTCATGTGAGTACGGCCATTGGTAGGGATCCATATCTTGAAGGTATGACCTAGACATGACCTCAGTCCTAGAAGCTAAATTTCATGATGTATGTGTCACAAACTTTGTGGGTCCCTTTGTCAGTTATTTCTACAAGAAATACATATTGGTAGAAGTGGACTATGTGTCAAAATAAGTGGATCTTGTAGCATTACCGAACAATGCAGGAAATAGTATGACGACATTCTTGAAAATAAATATCTTCTGAAGGTTTAGTACTACTAATGAAATCATTAATGATGGGGATTTTCACCTTTGCAATAATGTATTCCATGCCCTAGTAGAAAAGTATGGAGTAAATAAATACATGGAGGATACCCCTAATCACCTAGAAAATATTGGTCAAGTGGAGCTGTCAAATTAGGAATTAAATATGATTCATAAAAAGATAATGAATGCCAGCCAAATGAATTGGGATCGAAAGCTTGATAATTCAGTATGGTTATATAAGATTGCATTTAAGACACCTATTGGAATGTCACTATATTAGCTAGTCTTTGGCAAGCCATGTCATTTGCCAGTGAATCTCTCCTATAAAGCCTTATGGGCACTTAAGAATCTCAACCAAAGATGGAGTGATAAGGCTTGAGAAAAACAATTAATTAGATGAGTTTTTGTTGAAAGCACATGTAAGATCGACCTTTTACAAAGAAAAAATGAAGATGTATCATTATCATAAGACCAATAAGTTAGAATTCAGTCTAGGAGACTTGCTATTACTATTCATTTATAAGCTCTGATTGTTTTTTGGCTAACTTTGATCCATGTTGTCTGGTCCATTTATAGTAACACAACTATTTAAAGATAATGCACCGTGTGTAAGACAATACTTTGGAGTACTTGAAGAGATAAAATTAATGGAAATGGTGCACCATGAAAAAGTTTTAGTAATCATTGTACTAAGTCATGCTTCTATGTTAAATCAGGTGCTACTGAGGGCAACCCATTATTGTTGTTTGTGAAATTAGTTTGGTAATGAATTTAGACACATTAAGGTCATTGGATTACTTTAGCGGCCATTGCTAGTAGTTTATATATTTTATTTCCTTAAAATTCAAGCTATATTCGAACATTAAAGCCTTATTTCCTCTTATGGGAGCTCAAGAACTCATGAAAAATAATTAGGTTGAGTTGGGGAGGAGAAGAGGATGATAAGGTGATCATTTTACATTAGTATTTTCATGAGATTTTGATATACTTCTTTGTTAAATTTTTTATTTTCTCTCTTATTTTCCCTTGCTCTTTGGGCTAATTTGAGACCCAATCAAGGCTCTGTGAAATTCTTAGCATGCTTTCTTTGTCCTTCAATGGACCTTGTAATGAATTTAGTTTTGGAGTTTTATTTGTGGGCCCCATTTTCTTTTTTAACTTAATTTTTGGTCCAAACGTTCATATTACAATATTAGTCTCTTTTTACTCATATTAATTTGTAGATTATGATTTTAATAGCACAGCATCATACAAATTTTATGGAGTGAAGATGAACATATTATTGATGGTTAGGGACCATTCTTCAACTACAAAGTAGGCTCTAGTAGACTCTTCTCTAAGAGATTGTGTATTGTAAGATTGCATGCTAGGTGGTGGTTATACAATAAGGTTATCTACATGATCTTAAGTCGACACTACTCATCATTAGTGCATAAGATGGGGTAGTACTTATTTATTTAAATGATATTCACCGATCTATTTTTATGATACTCCTTAAATAAATTCGCTTGGTAGAATGATGCCTCCCATTGATTCTGCATCTAACTTTCTTTATATAACTATTTATTCCTATAGTTTTGTATATTATATTACGGGGTTCGAGGCAATGGTTATGATACTATGGAAACCAGGTTAATTCTTTAGGATTTAAAAGAGTTGTGGATTAGTTTATAGATGCTCAAGCACTTATTGATTTTTGTACATATTGGTGATGGCATGCATACATTATCCAATTCTCAAATTTGTTTTAGCCATGTAAAGCTTATTTTTGGGAAAATTTGGGCCCATTTTGCCTTAGACTAGTATGTTGTCCGCCTTTAGTACTAAACATAGATTCTTTAGTTCCTTGGGATAGGATTGCGAAACTTTAGCCTAAGTTTGGGTAGGTGTATGCCTTAGATTGGGCTATCAGGGTTGGTAGTAGGCCCTATTTACCTTTTTAGAAAAACACATTGAATTACTCTTGGTTAGGATTAGATGGGCTTATGAATGCTTTTGTAGTCAATTACCCTGGGTCTGGGTTGACTTAGACTTGATTGGAAGCCTATTTGGATTCATTACTCTTAGGTAGGGCACCAATTGATCATTGATAGGACCTATTTGATCTAGAAACTAGAACCCTTAAGGCCTTAAAGGATTTGTCATGACCTAAAAACCAAGGGTGATAAGGGCACTTGTCACGATAAAGCCTTAACAAGTAAGCCTATCATCCAAACTAATATGAAATGAGAGATCCGTACAAAAACCAAAGGCAGGGCTCCTAGAGTGAAGCATAGCACACAATATGATAATAGCAAGAATATAATCAATGATACCAAAACAAATAAGAAAACCTAGTGTCACATTATAAGAACCAACTAATACAACTCAAATTCAAAATATACATAGGATATTCAAAAAATAACCCTTCCTGTGTCTAAATATAATAAGACATAGTCTAGACATGAAAATGTAGTGGCCAACTCAAGATGCATAGATCAACCTCTACCCCAAATAGATTCCAAATGTCACTTGAATTAGCAATTTGTGCGGTGCACTTATAACTGGATCTATACTAAAAAGGTGCAGTAGGGATGACTACAAAACACTTGTACTCAATAGGTATCATAAACCGACTGAGTAAAGTAGAAAATAAAGAATATAAATTCTAACTATGGTCATGTCACCTACAATCAGAAAATATCCTAAATAGTAGCCCATACCGTCTTCACTAATGGTTCTACTATATACATATTCAAATCAACATGTAGGGAAAAAATAACATGTATACACATACTCTGAATACAAGTATAAGAAGATAGAACAAATGGACAAATATTAAGTCACAAATAGTAATACAATCATTGAACAAACACAACATATGGAATTCAATAAATATTGTTATGATGATGCACGAGGTCTTTGCCCAACCTCAATATAAACCTATCGATCTCAGTTATAGATATAGGAACCATGAGAGGCTCATCAGTCCACACCTACTGGACTCAATTACATATGTAGGACATATGCGGGGTAGGGTTCATCAACCCATATACAATCAATATCCAATACCAATATCTATGACTCCTCTTTGAAAAATCCATCAGAAAGGGCCTATAAAATCTAAGATAGAATACCAATATCCATGACTCCTCTTCGATTCAGAAAGGGTCTACAATGATGTCACAAACTGATGTTTTTAATGTTCTTAATATTTTTAGTAATTTCACAATTGTACTAATGTGCCATGATCACATATATTACATAAGACCCAAATTAAGAACAACATTCTGATCTGAGGTGGTTTTATATATTTCGGTATCATTATTCTAGCTTATTTCACCTTGTTTTGAGAGAAATTCATGTGCTTAACATGCTCTAACATGCTCATATTGATATATATAAGCATTAAGTGTCCAAGTGTATGAATATAAATTTCAACTTGTTTTTCAAAGAAGTTTGTACTTAATTGAGTAATTTAGACTCAACCCAGAAAAATAGTTTTACTAGCTTGAGCTAGGTGTGTGTCTAGTGGGTTTCTTTGGATTCTAATATGTTTAATTTATTACAAATGGATTAAATGTGTAATTATATGTGGAATAACTTGTTTTTAATGTGCAAATCTCAATTTGATTAAGTCAAGAGTCGAAACATAAAGTTTAAGATCAATGCGAATTTGCTTTATCTTAGCTTTTGTTTTGATTCATCGTTTAGGATATTGTGTTGTTTTGATCTATAATTTGTTGTGTGTGATTATGTAGGAGGCCTTATGAGATAAATATGGTGATATAATGATTATTCAAAGGCCGAAAATTCATTAGAAATACACCACAAAGTCAAGGATGAATGGAGGAACGTCTAACACTTAACCAATTTTTTTGAAGTAAATTCCAGAGAGGTGTCGCTATAGGGTCACTTCACGACCCTCATTTTAATTAAGCAAGCCTCAAGTTGTGATGGGTGCACAAGAACTTCCAAATACATTCTCTGCAAAAAAAATTGGACTTTGTCCCATTATTAATTTAAATTGGCACACGGTTTTAGGAGTCTTGGTGGAATCTTTGTGGGAAATAGTGGGACCACTTTCCATCAATTTTAAAATCCCACAAACATTAGGATTTAAAGAATATAAATATGCACCTGGAAAACTTTGGATGAGGGGATAGACGTACCAGGGAACAAAATTGAGCACTTGGACGTATTTTGGACAACAAAGAAGCGGCTGCATACTTCATAATTAGGTTTATAATTTTTTTAATTAGTCTTTAATTATTCATAACATGTATTCAATTATTTGGATCGTGATTATGAAAATTATCGGCCAAAAATCCTCTTTTCGAGGTTAAACCAAATAACATGAGTACTGTTGTTTTGGATTAATTTCGTTTGATTTGCTTATCATATTTGGTTGTTTGCTTATTCTTGTTTTAATTATTTTATGAATTGATCACCCTTAAAATACATATTTTGTCAACCTTTTGATCTCGGAAGAGGGAATAGGGAGATAGAACTCCGTAATAAACAAAGTTTAGGTTTTTAATCTTTTATAAAATAAAGAATTAAATTTAGTGTCTAGGACAGGGATGTACTTAGATGCCTTACTTGATTCAAACATAGGATGATACCTTTAATTAACTTAGTTGGATTATTACATCCCTACTAAATGATGTAGTTGTAATGCCCATATTAGGTAAAATATTAGAGGTTGGGAAACCATAATCATGTAATTAACCCTATGAGTCAATAACCAAGATAAGCAAATTAGTGGATGAAGTTCAATAACATAGGATGATTGTTCGATGTGCTTTAACCTTGGGTTTTCTCCTATTTATTTTTCTTATACTTTTATTTATGCAGTATTACTTTAATTTTAATTGCTTATTTTCAAACTCTCTTTTGGTTACTTTTGCACTAAATTAATCTAAACAGTAAACTAAAATTGAATCGTTATTAAATCAAGTCTCTGTGGGATCGATACTTAGCTTTCATTAGGCAACTTTTTTACTTGATAAGACCACGTACACTTGCGTGTGCGTAGTCAAGTTTTTTCTGCCATTGCCGGGGACTTGTTATTTGGCAACATTTTATTTTAGTTTTACTTTTAAATTTATTTTGTGTTTTTAAGCTTGGTCTTAGTTTTGTTTTTATAGGAAATGGGTTACAAAAGTTGGCACGGGATCAGGACTTGGTTGAACCAAGCGCTAAACCTGAGAACCTTTTTCATCAAAGAAGGAGAGAAGCACACCTTCTCCCGTAATTTACTCAAATCGCAGAAGACTAAAAGAATCCTGTTATAATGGCTGGAGAACAACAACTACGCTGGACGGTTTGAGAAGTGGCAGTCCCACTTCTGATAAACGTGTCTTCCCAATTCACAGATCGATGGTTGGGGGAATTTTGAGTTAAAGCACAATATGGTGCTACTTTTTATCAGTAGTAGATAGTTTGTAGGGCTTTCTTACGAGGATCCACAAATCCACTCGCAAAATTTCATTGAGATTAAAAACACATTATTCTGACTGGGGTGAGTACAGATTATGTGAGCATGACACTATTTTCCCATTCACTATTTGGGGAAGCAAAAAGATAGTTGAATGCGCAGTAGGCCAATTCAATCACATCATAGGATGACTTATCCATAAAGTTCCTCATTAGATTCTTTGAATTTGGAAAGACTACGAGACTTCGCAATAAGATAGTGTAACGCCCCAAAATTTAGGTCACGGAACGTCACACGGTGCTTAGGGGTGAAAGTGACCCGAAGCTAACCTTCCTACTGTCATAACTCATAAACAACTAGATAAAATGCTTAAATCTATATAAAGTTATTGAAAATATAGAACTTCTCTGAACTTGATCAATATAAACATGAACTTTACAAGATTACAACTCTACTTTTATAAATGAAACTGAAACTGAATACATTAACTTTTACTGACTATCTATGAAGCCTCTAATGGTACTAGCTTCAAGTAGAAGGGTCACGACTCTGAACTACCCAATCTCAATATGACTAAAGTAAGAAAAATACAACACTTCTCGAACTGTGTAGCTGACTCATCCCTTCGAATCAAAAGGACTCATCACCTGCTGACTGGAAGCTGGGAACTGACTTAATGCGGTATCTAAGCTATAACTTGTACCTACATTATAAGGCACTATAGCATATAAAAATATCTGGGGGTCAGTACTTTAAGGAATGTACTGAGTATGTGGGGGTGCACTGCAACATTATAAATAATATCATAAATGATTATGAAAATCATGCATGCTGACTAGAACAAATTTCTTCGCTTGAATTAACTGAAATATATTCCTTGTAAATCGTCAATAGTAATACAAGCATTATAAATTTCATAAATCATTATACTTAAACTCTTTAAATCATGACTTATAGTGACTCGGTAACTCATAAAACTTGAACTCTTATGGACTTGGGAGTTTCTTATAACTGACATGACTACACCATATGAGCCGCATGGAGTCCAACCTTTTGCCCTCCTAAAGAGAGAACCCCACATTGGCGGGAGAGTCGTATTCTTGCCAGGGAGTACAACCTTAATTTAACACTCACAATCCCAAACTTCGCCTTTGGCCCACAATTAACAACATAAATCCTACGGTGGCATGTAGTTTCGGGGAAATACCAAATTTCCCACTCGGTGCTAAATACTCCTCCCAGACTTAGCTCAGAACATATTAGGAAATCCACCTTAATCAATATCAAGTCATGGGTATATTATAAAGACCAAAACATAAATATACATATATATATCATCTGTAAATCTTATACTCTGTGGATCCCTAACTCGACTCAAAATCAAACAATCTTTCTCAACATCAAGATGTATTAATTTATTAAGTCATGGCAACATCAATAACTTTAAGGAAATATCAAGACTCATTATAACGACTCAATCTCATAAATTAATATACTAAATAATGCAATTTGTCATAAGAAAGTTTAAAGCTTAACACATGTCTTGAAAGCACTTGAAATACCAACTCATGGTAGAAACATAAAATTCACAATATTAAATATCAAGTCAAAATTTGGAAATTTAAAATAATCATGTATCAAAAACTTCAAGAAAACATCATAGGAATCATTCTTGACACTCAATCTCTTATATCAATATATATATTCAATAATCAAATTCTCATAGAAAAACCTAATTATGACTCATATCTCAAATCATTCGAAAATCA
The DNA here is from genome assembly GCF_002878395.1 of Capsicum annuum. Lineage (NCBI taxonomy): Eukaryota > Viridiplantae > Streptophyta > Magnoliopsida > Solanales > Solanaceae > Capsicum > Capsicum annuum. The sequence continues at coordinate 100,704,499 of NC_061120.1, read as the reverse complement.
TCAACTTATAATAATGATATACAACTCATGGCATAAGTTATCAATTTAAGAAATAAATGATGAAATAGTCATGTGTATCAATCTTGAATAGCTCAAATGTCATAAATCATTAATAAAGTAATTTGGGTGTAAACCCACTTTGCAAAATCATGGATTTCAATAGTAGAAATTAAATCTTTGGGCACAAGAACGAAAAAAGTGTTCTTGATCAAACCCCACATACCTTGATTATGCATTTGAATGAAGAAACTTTTTATAGACTCCTTTTCCACTTCTTGAGTTAGGGTTCTTGATGCTTTTGACTTGGATACCTTGAATCTTGAACCAATTTATAAAATCTGTAGTTAGATTCTTGATGTTCTTAGGAAATTTGGATTGGACTTTTTAGAGAGGAACCCTAGCATTCTTGATGAAATGGAAGAAGAATAAAGTTTTCTTCTTTACTTGGATATATATAGAGGGTAAAAATGGGTAGAAAAGACCAAAATACCCTTTTAAAAACGCTCCTTAATAGCTGAAAAAAATGGCTGACGACATCCGTGATAGGCCGTCACGAAATGTCATCACAAAAGGGTTGAATTTTTGATTTTATGTCTAAGGCTGATGACATCATTAGAAATGTTGTCAGAAAGTGACGACGTCGTTAGAAATGACGTCAGAAACGTGACAGCCCATAAGAACCGTCATCACCGTTTTCCAGTTTAACCATGTTGGAGTAAAATGGGCATAACTCTTTGCTCCGATATCGTATTTTGGAGAAATTAGTATCGTTGGAAAGCTTATTCAATTATCAATATGATGATAGGTCATGAGTTCAAAAATTCCAAGAATAATGATAGATATGCTCATTTGGAGTTGACTAAACCAATATCCTTCCCAAGAACTCAATCGGTAAGGAATGTTTTCATTCGCCAATCGTTAGGACATCTTTAAGGCCTTAATACACACCATCCTTGATTAGAAAACAACTAAAACACTATAATTTATTTCTAAACAGCTTGATTTATGGTTGAACTATTGGTTAGAGTCTCGGGGAATTACAAAATTGCTCTAACTTTCTCACTGGGTGTCCGATTCGGGTGAATCTTATGTCGATAGAAAGCTTATCCAATTCTCCACATGATCGAGAGTAGAATTTAGGGAAATACAACATGAGAAAACAACAATCAATTTAGAAGTCATCCATATTCACTCAAAAGATGGATTTAGGCTTAAGAAACGATCGGGGTAGTACAATATCTCCCCCTTGGAAACATCCGTCCTCGAATGTTGCTTTTTGGCCAAGAATATAGAGAAACTGAAAACACACAGCTGAAATAACTTGCAAATCTAAATCTATATCTTTCTAAAGTTTGAAGTACTTCATTGAATGTATAAACTCATGATGAGAATAGCTATACAGCTTGATTCGAGACTTGAAAAAAATAGATAGAGGACAACTGCAATTCTCGACTGAGTCTAAGCTGATTTGCCTTCTTACTATATTAAAGAGCGGGCTCATTCTGAGAGTTTAGAATTCATTTGATATGACCAGAGTGCAATCATACTCATAGAAGGCGAAGAGATAATTTATGCAGGCATAGGTTATGAGAAACAAGGATAAGGCTGCACAATGGGTATTTCATTGTCTGGACTAGAACACTTGGAAAATAAAGATTGTTCAATGAATGCTCACAGACTGAATCACAATTATATATCCGAATCTGAAACCGATGCCTAATACACATACTGAACTGAATTTGTAGATTTTGGGCGCGAGCAAATACTTATTGAATTGCTCATACCTATGAAATTTCAAGTGGTAAGACTAGACTAGTTCCAACAAAAAATGGAAGATCATAGAAACCTATCTGCCAAATTTAAAAAAAAAACTGGGTTGCCAGCTATGCAAACTGAATCGTTCTAGATACTCATACTTAAGTCAAGGATTTCTTCAACACACTCCCAAGGATTTCTAATGGTCTGAAGGAGCAAAGAACTTTAGGCAAGATCTAAATAAGACATTTGAATCGAAGATCATAAAATTACCATAGTCCCACAACTTGAAGCCTAAACCTATGAATCATAAGTCAGGATAAAAGCACTAAGCTTCAAGCAAGGCAAATCTTTACTCTCAAAGTCGACCATACTTCTTAAACACTCTCACTTCAAGAGTAATTCTCATTACCACTTCGACAACTCCAATCCACCTAGCACTAGCCATTTACTAATATGCAAGGCACCCATCCGCATGCACATAAACACGACATTCAAGCCTATCTTCATAACCACATGCACATTCCTAATCAAAAGCTTATAAATCCTCTTCTTCATACCTTACACACCTCTTATCAAGAAAATTTCCATGCACTCACCTCAAGCACACCTGACATACTCCTTGCTAATTGAGTCCTACATAAATACTTCACTACAATATTCCTTCCAACTCATGGAATTACATAAAGTGAACACACCATAGTCTTCCCAATCATAACACACTAAACTTCAACTAACTATAACATATATCAAAAACTTAGCCTCAATCTTACTTCTTATTACCGCCAAGCCAAAGTAGCATGGCACCCTCTATCGTTGATAAGGAAATATCTCTTCTCTCTCGACTAAATTACTATTCACCACCACTATCTTGGGTAAGGAAAGATAACTAAAAGATTAGAGCATTGAGGACTTGACACATGAATAGATATTATGAATAACTTGACACTCAACTGAGGCTTGAGGAATAGAGGATTTAACATCATAAACCCATCAAAGAAATACGGCAAGGGGACATGCATAATATGAATCTAAATTTCTTTCTTGCTGATCATTAAAATTAGTCCTTGAACATTGGAACTGAACATATCATAAAGCTTGATTACATAAGTCATGCGTTGCATGATCTAAATTAGGAATTCATAACTATGAATTGTGATTCTAACCGATGAAAGGTTTGAGACTCTGCATTTCGGTAACTAAGTGATGACAGGATTTTTTTGTATGGCATGCCTGGACATGAATCATGATCATGGAATCAAAACTCAAAGCATGGATAAATACAGGAATGACTGAAAATACTAAAATAAAAATGGGTCGAGAAGTATCCCTTCTCACAACTGTTCCACAACTTATTGGCATACCAACTAGAACCTGACAAACTAACCTGGTCACTTGTTCTACTATCTCCCCCTTAAACTAAAGCCATCACACTTCTTGACTCAATTATTAGGAACATCATTTATTACCTAACTAGTCTTCCTTCACCTAGAAACTCCATGAAACTTACTAATTACGCCACATACAATGACCTTAGGAAAAAATAAAGCATCCCCATAGCACCTAGGACAAGATTTCAAACCAATAACACAAAATCAAACTTAATTACAAGTTGATCAAACTTAAGCTCTTGCATACACTGTCCAAGCCCATTAGATCACTTCCCTTTAACTAGCACCATTAACCAAGAAATCATCACATCCACTTTCATAGCCACCATTCATCCAAGCTTTAATGGCTAGGACTCAGCATAACTTATAAATCCACCTCACACACGCCATTCTCGCTTGGAAACTATAAAACAAAATGTCAATAAACACTAGTCCACTTAAACCCCCTAATAAAAATAATTCATAATAATAATATGGCCTCTCTCATTTAGAATCCATCAACACACCCTTTTTCTACCCATTATTAATATCTATCCTTCATACGAAACTTAACTTTCCCATGCAATCTAAGGAGCATCTAAGTTAACAATACCCATCCACTAAGTATCATCATCCATAACTTATACATATCTTATGCAACACACTGTCAATAACTTTTTTCATACCTTAAGAAAATCATTATTTACGTCCACCAATAACTCCTTTTCTTTCTTCCATGAGCTGACACATAAGAACAATATCACTTCATCACTAACTCGATCATACGCAAAAGGCTCAACTATACATACTTCTAATAAATCACACTTTCCACCCTTTCTTGCCATAGTACCTCTAAACTAGTTCTAACCAGCACGAGGAAACAAAATACACAAGGAGTAGCTAGTGAATCAAAATAGGCCTTACCCGGCTTCACTAGTCTTTGATTTGCATTTTGAAAAAGAATTTGAGATGGATAACAAAGCAATTATGCTAGTGAATTGAAAGAGCCCCACACAGCATCACTAGACTTTCTGTTCCAACATCATGAAGATAACAAGGTTACAAGAGATAGAAACTTGCCATACAATATTTGATAATCTAAGAATACACATCTTACTCTATCTTAACTGAAAAAATCATAAGGGACTGGCATAATATTGAACTTAGGAAACTTATAACATATTGGTAAGCTCTTCTCAGGTCTTTTTGTGAGACTTTTAAAATTTCTCTCTTGTAAGTCTGAAAGCGTTATTAGAGGGAGAAAATTGGAACTTGCTGATCATGTTACCTTAGGACCAGTATATAGATAAGAAAGTATAGATTATCAATATAGATTTAGAGAAGGAAATCTAGAAGCGTAACTAAATTGGGCTTATTGCACAATTTATAAGCAAAGCTTGATAAGGCACTAATAAGGTGCTTTGTAGCTCATTTACAACTTTATAACTATCTGTGGGGACTGTTTAAGAAAGTACTATCTACAAAGAATTGAGTTTGGATGTCTCTAAACCTTGAAAATAAGATGGGGATGCCCCGAATAGGGTAAGATGAGAATTTGTACAAGTTTCTCAATGAACCTTTCTATAGCACCATCTATGACTTGAAAGAATGGAGACCTTTCCTAAATATCTTGTAGCCTCTCGAAGAAAAGTACAGATGTCTCCATACCGTCCTGCAAGACTCTACTATACACGGCTTCATAGACACCCTAGGATACTTGAACTCTGTCCTCTAATACCAAGTTTGTAATTCGCCAAAATTTGGGTCCCGAGATGTCACATGATTCTTAGGGGCGCAAGTGACCCTAAGTTAACCCTCCTACTTGCATAACTCATAAACAACTGGATAAAATGCTTAAATATATATAAAATTAGCAAAAATAGTGAACTTCTCTGAACTTGATCAGTATAAACATGAACTTTACAAGATTACAACTTTACTTTTACAAATAAAACTGAAACTAAATACATCAGCTTCTACTGACTGTCTATGAAGCCTCTACTAGTATTGACTTCAGATAGATGGGTCATGACTACCAACTACCCAATCTCAATACGACTAAAGTAAGAAAAATACAACACTTTACAAACTGTATAGCTGACTCATGCCCTCGAATCAAAAGGACTCATTACCTACTAACTGGAAGCTGCCAACTGGCTAAATACAGTATCTGTGCTATAACTTGTACCTACATTATAAGGCACTGTAATATATACATATATATGGGGTCTAGTACTTTAAGGAATGTACTAAGTATGTGGGGGTGCAATACAACAATATAAATAATATCATAAATATTTATGAAAATCATGCATGCTGATGATAATAACTTTCTTTGCTTGAATTAACTGAAATATATTCCTTGTAAATCATCAATAGTAAAACAGGCATTATAAATCTCATAAATCATTATACTTAACTCAAACTCTTTAAATCATGACTTAGAGTGAATCGGTAACTAATGAAACTTGAATTCTTATGGTCTTGGGAGTTTCTTATAACCGACATAACTACACCATGTGAGCAGCATGGAGTCCAACATTTTTTTCTCCTAAGGAGAGAACCCCACTTTGGTGGAAGCATCATACTCTTGTCAGGGAGTACAACCTCAATTTCACAATCCCAATCCCACACTCAGCATTTGGCCCACAATTATTAACATAAATCCTATGGTGGCACATAGTTTCAGGAAAATACTAAATTTCCCACTCAGTGCTAAATACTCCTCCCATACTCTGGTCAGAACATGTTAGGGAATCTACCTTAATCAATAACAACTCATAGGTCTATTATAAAGAACAAAAAATAAATAACTATATATCTCATTTGTAAATTATATTCTTTGTGGATCCCTAACTCGACTCAAAATCAAACAATCTTTCTCAACATCAAGATGTATTAATTCATTAAGTCATGGCAACATCAATAACTTAAAGAAAATATCAAGACTCATTATAACGAATCAATCTCATAAATCAATATACTCAATAATCCAATTTGTCATAAGGAAGTTTAAATCTGGATGTATGTCTTGAAAGCACTTGAAATACCAACTCATGGTAGGAACATAAAATTCACAATATTAAATATCAAGTCAAAATTTGGAAATTTTAAAATAATCATGTACCAAAAACTTTAAGAAAACATCATAGGACTCATTCTTTACTCTCAAGCTCAAATATCAATATATATATTCAATAATGAACTTCTCATTGAAAAGCTTAAATCATGACTCTTATCTCAAATCATTCGAAAATCATCAACTCATAATAATGATATTCAACTCATGGCATAAGTTATTAATTTAAGAAATAAATGATGAAATAGTCATGTGTATCAATCTTGAATAGCTCAAATATCTTAAACCATTAATAAAGTAATTTGAGTGTAAACCCACTTTGCAAAATCATGGATTTCAATAGTAAAAATTAAATCTTTGGGCACAAGAACGAAAGAAGTGTTCTTGTTCAAACCCCACATAACTTGATTATGGATTTGAATGAAGAAACTTGTTATAGACTCCTTTTCCACTTCTTGAGTTAGGGTTCTTGATTTTTTTTGACTTGGGTACCTAGAACTTGAACCAATTTATAAAATCTATGGTTGGATTCTTCATGTTCTTGGCAAATTTAGATTGGATTTTTTAGACAAAAATCCTGGTATTCTTGATGAAATGGAAGAAGAATAAAGTTTTCTTATTTACTTAGATATATATAGATGGTTAAAATTGGTTGAAAAGATGAAAATACCCTTTTAAAAATGCCCCTTAATTGCTGAAAAAATGGCTGACGACATCTGTGATAGGCCGTCACGAAATGTCATCATAAAGGTTTAAATTTTTGATTTTCAGCCTAAGGCTGATGATGTCATCAGAAATGTCATCAGAAAGTGATAACATCATCTAAAATAGCATCAGAAATGTGACAGCCCATCAGAACCGTCCTCACCATTTTCCAACTTGACCATGTTGGAGTAAAATGGGCATAAATCTTTGCTCTGCTATCATATTTTGGTGAAATTGGTATCGTTGGAAATATAATTAAATTTTTTATCTTATGATAGGTCATGACCTCAAAAATTCAAAGTATAATGAGAGATATACTCATTTGGAGTTGACTAAACCAATATCTTTCCCATGAACTTAATTGGTAAGGAATGTTTTCATTCGCGCAATCGTTAGGACATTTTTAAGGCCTTAATACACACCATCCTTGATTCTAAAACAACCAAAGCACTATAATTTATTTATCAAGAGTTTGATTCATGGTTTTACTATTGGTTAGAGTCTCGGGGAATTATAAAATGGCTCTAACTTCCTCACCATATGTCCGATTCGGGTGAATCTTATGTCGATGGAAAGCTTATCCAAATATCCACATGATCGATAGTAGAATTTAGAAAAATACAACATGAGATAAATAAAAATCAATTTGGAAGTCATCCATATTCACACAAAAGATGGATTTAGGCTTAAGAAATGATCGGGGTATTACAGATAGTAAGCTTAAAACAGAGGCAAGATTAAAATATTTATTATGCTTGGGAATGCTTTAAGGATCTTCTTTGGGATTTTTCACATCACCAATAATCTAATAAGGTTCTTGCTTACCCTTTTATAGAAGCTTTTGATCAAAATACAAAGATTTTGCTAGACTCAGCCGCAGGTGGTCAAGATCTGGAATTGACCTATGATGATCATTACACATTGTTGAAAATAGTACACAAGGAAATCCAATGTGGCATTAAGATTCTAGAAGTGACACAAAAAAAATTATGAGAGTATTGAAGGTGGACGAAAAAAATTATGGGTGTATTGGACTACATTACAGAATTTGATCAACATTCAGTTCAGCAACATGAAATTAGGAGCAAGACAACCTACAACCACAAGCAATGCTATCTAATAAGACACAGGTTGGTGTGAAGTATGAAAATATAATGGCCAATGAACGGCCATATGTGCTTTAAATCTGAAATTAGTGATATATGTAGGAAATGCTTAAAGGACAAATTATGGTAATGCCTACAGTATGAAGTGGTAGACTAAACCATTAAATTAGCCATGGAATGCCCCACACCCACAAGACCAATCAAATTCGTCAACGGGCAACATGGAAGGGATGCTGAAACAAATCTTAGTTGGCCAGCACAAATTACTACAAATATGAAAAGTCAACAGGTAGAATTACAAAATAAAAAAGTGGGTCAGAGAAGCTTAGAGTTGCAGATTGGGAAGTTACAACCAACATTGATTACTAGGCCATAAGGTGGTTTGCCAGAAAATATAGAGAATCACAAACAATTCATGACAATCACCTTGAGGAGCGACAAAAAGCTTCAAGAAGACCCTTCAAAGGCAACTAAAGAGGTAGATGATGATGTGGTAACCCAATAGGTAAATGACAGATTTGCTAAAAATCCAAGGAGGTATGAGTACTTGAAGAAAAAAGTTATTGTAGAAGAAGTGAAAAAAATGCCACTACTAATTTCCCACAAAAGCACATGAAAGCAAAGAAGGATTCTTTGTTCAAAAAGTTTTTTGATACATTTAGATAGTTGCATATTAATTTACCTTTGCAAGCTATTTTGCAGAGTATGCCTAAGTATGCATTGTAATTGAGGGATGTCATTACTAATATGGTAAAATTGCAGGATGTGGGAGCAATAATACATACTGAAGAGTGTAGCGTTGTGATAACATAAAAAATCCCTAAGAAATCGAGAGATCAGGGGAGGTTTGCTATCCCTATTTAAATTGGGAGAAAAGTGGTCCATGCATTGAATAACTTAAGGGAAAGCATAACTTTGATGTCCCTATCGCTGTTTAAAACATTGGGTTTTTGAAAGCCTAGATCGACCACCATGGTGTTGCAGCTGGCAGATGGGTCATTTACACATTCGAATAGAATAATTGAGGATGTCATCATAAAGGTTGGTAAATCCATTATACCTGCTAACTTTATTATTCTTGATTTTGAGGTAGATAAATAGGTACTAATCATATTGGGGAATCCATTCTTAGAAACTAGAAGGTCTATAATTGATGTTAGAGAAGGCACACTCAAAATGAGGGTAAATAATAAAGATATGGTAGTTGATGTTTACAAAACACCCATATTAAATTCCCAATATAAAGATCAGTGTGTGATAAATGTTATTGAAAAGGAAAACTGTGGGGTGGTTAATCCACCAAAGACCTTTTTAGATTACCTGACCGAGCGACCCAAGTTGAATCCACTACTTCCTAACATGATGAAGTTTGAATTTAAAAAATATATTAACATTAGGAATACAAACTCAAAAGTTCAAAAATGAATGAGAAAATGACCCTTAAAGGGGAGTAAAAGGGTGAAGGAACATGGTTGAGTTGAGTTATGTCATGCCGTGACACTAAATCAGGCACTTCTTGAGTGCCAACCCAAGTTAGTTAGGTATGTTTTCTTTTTCTTTTTTGTTTTCATTTCATGTAGTTTTTGTTTTAGGTTGAGTGATAGGTTAATGGGAATTTTGGGCACTATAAACTTGAGCTAAGAAGCATAGAAAAAACTGAGTGTGGGTTCCCATGGATCTGTTTTATGAAAAAAATGCTACTAGCTAGGCCTAGAGGCCTCAGAGAGTATTACTATCTCTTACTTTTAATTCACTTAAGGGAAAAAGTATATTTTTAAGTGTGGGGAGGGGGAAATTCCCAAAGTTTGGCTCAGTTAAAACATTTTTGTGTAAGATATTCTTAGTGGTACTATTTTTTATTACATGGGCTAAGTGGGTTTTGTTTGTAAAAGCATGTTAATTGAGTGAATAGCTATTTTTGAGCCTCTTAGGCTCATGTTTATGACTCTTGTACTTTTTGGCTTAAATTTGAATTCATGCTATTGTTTGGTTGGGAGTCTATGATGATTTTATTGAGTTGAGCATGTGTCATGTGTATGTGAGGTATTTTGTATATTCCTTATTGCATTTGATGTCAACAACTTGCTCGGTGTGTGTGTGAAGCAAAATAAAGAATGTGAGTTTAGGAGATGATTTACGCATTTCTATGATAGCGTTGTTTTATACCTTTTATTTGTCCTACCCTTTGTGCATTATCTTAGAGAACCCCCAGTGAGCCTTTAGCTTTTTCTTTGGAAACCTCATAAGTAGCCTAATCCATTCTTTGATAGATGATAATTTGATCCAAAATCTCCTAAGTGCTTTAATAATAATAAAATAAAATTAGTTTAGTAAGGAGTTGGAGAAATTGAAGAAGAAAAAGGTTAATTTGATGCCCCAAGGTAATAGTTATTGGTATTTATAATTGATGTGTGGTGGTTGGGAGTGATAAAAATGGTGTTATAAATATTCCCATGATTGTAGAAAGTAAAAAAAAATTGAATCTTGAAGGAATAAATAGTACGCCCATCATGTGTTTGTGAAAATCCTTAAATAAAATTGGGCAAAAATAAAAGAATGAGGTAGACAAAGTGGTGAAATTTGGTTGTTGGAGATTGGTTTTAAATGGATAATGTAGTGTATTAAAGCGCTTAGAGAGGTTAGTCAATATTCCCAAATAGTTGATATCTGTCCCTTAGCCTACATTACAACCCGAAAAATACCTAATTGATCCTAAGCTTTACATTCGAATATTAGTGGAGCATTAAACTGAGGGAAAGCTTATGTTTCATTGTGTGTGACTTGTGAATTCTTCATAAGAGTGAGTTTAATTTGATTCTTGTACCCATTATGTTATAAATTCCATAATTGTAAGTAATTATGGGTAACTCTTTGTGTTAGGGGCACATGTTTGATTAATATGGCTAATTTGTATGATGTCTTTGATTGAGCAGTAATCATGAGTTTTCAAACTATGTGAGTCAATTCCAGAGGCTAGGATGTTTTGGAGTAGCGTTGACCAGCTATCAATTGGGTAAATAAAATGCTTAGTGTAGAAACTTGAAGTCCGTGTAGTCATTGTAGTATAGCTTGAGTGTCTTCATTTTAGTCTAAGTGCAGCGTAACCTCAGCTTTTTATGCTTAGAGTAAAGAGTTTTTCAAGAAAGAACAAGAGTTTAAGTGCGGGTGAAGATCTGAGGGAGTTCTCTACATTTCGGTATCATTATTCTAGCTTATTTCGCCTTGTTTTGAGAGTAATTCACGTTCTTAATATGTTCATATTGAGATAAATAAGCATTTAAGTGTCCAATTGTGTGATTATAATGTTCAACTTATTTTTCAAACAAGTTTGTACTTAATTGAGTCATTAAGAGTCAACCTGAAAAACTAGTTCTACTAGCTTGAGCTAGGTATGTTTCTAGTTGGTTTTGTTGGATTCTAATGTGTTTAATTTACTCCAAATGGTTTAAATGTGTAATTATATGTGGAATAACTTATTTTTAATGTACAAAGCTCAATTTGATTAAGTCAAGAGTCCGAACATAAAGTTGAAGATCATTGCGAATTTGCCTTATCTTAGTTTTGTTTTGATTTATAGTTAAGGATATTGTGCTGTTTTGATGTCTAATTTGTGGTGTGTGATTATGTTCAAGGCTTTTTTTATTCAATAGTGTGATATATTAATGATTTAAAGGACAGAAATTCATTGGAAATGCACCACAAAATCAAGGATGAATGGAGGAATGTCCAATACTTAACAAATTTTTTTGAAGCAAATTCCAAAGAGGTGTCGCGATAGGGTCGTGTCGCAACCCTCATTTTACTTAATCAAGACTCGTGTTGCGATTGGTGCACAAGCACTGCCAAATACATTCTCTGCTGACAAAAGTGGACTTTGTCGATTATTAATTTAAATTGGCACACGGCTTTAGGTGTCATGGTGGAATCTTTGTGGGAAATGGTGGAACCACGTGCCAGCAATTTTAAAATCCCACAAACATTGGGATTGCAAGAATATAAATACATAGCTAAAAAACTTTGGATGAGGGGGTGGACGTACCTGGGAACAAAGTTGAACTCCTGGATGTATTTTGGACAACAAAGAGGCGGTTGCACACTTCTTAATTAGGTTTATAATTTTTTACTTTGTCTTTAATTATTCCTAACATGTATTCAATTATTTGGATCATGATTATGAAAATAATTGGCAAAAAATCCTCTTTCCAAGGTTAAAACAAAGAACATGAGTACTATTATTTTGGATTAATTTTGTTGGATTTGCTTATCATATTTGATTGTTTGTTTATTCTTGTTTTCATTATTTTATAGATTGATCACCCATAAAATACATATATTGTCGACCTTTTGATCTCGGGATAGGGAATAGGGAGATAGAACATGGGAATAAACAAATTTTGGGTTTTTATTCTTTTATAAAATACAGAATTAAACTTTGCATTTAAGACAGAGATGTACTTAGATGCCTTGCTTGATTCAAACGTAGGATGATAGCTTTGATTAACTTAATTGGATTATTACATCCCCACTCAATGATGTATTTGTAATTCCCATATTAGGTAAAAGATTAGAGGTTGGAAACCCATGATCATGCAATTAACCCTTCGAGTTAACATCCAAGATAAGAAAATTAGTGGATGAAGTTCAATAACAGAGTATGATTGTTCGAAGTGCTTTAACCCTAGGTTTTCTCCAATTGGTTATTATAATACTTTTACTTATGCATTATTATTTTGGTTTTAATTATCAATTTTTAAACTCTCTTTTGGTTACTTTTGCACTAAAAGTAAACTAAAATTGAATCGTTGTTAAATCAAGTCTCTGTGGGATTAATACTTGGCTTTCATTAGGTCACTTTACTACTTCATAAGACCACATACACTTGCATTTCCTCTGGGGCACTGTCACATACAACAACAACAAGTGTATAAAGTATAAGATGCAATGATAATGATGATGCAATTGTCACAACCAACCAAAATAAGAATAACCAATATCCAATCAATAAACAAACCATGTGAGCCAAGAATCCACTAAAATCCACCTAACATTCATGATCAAATATAATCCATAACCATCAAGTAGAACATGAAAGAAAAATGTCATTGATACAACATAATTCCCAAAATATAGTATTTTTTCCACTAAAAAGAGTGTAACCAAAATTACATATATCTATACCAGCCAACAACATCATATAAGACTCCACCGATCACACATAGCAATTAATGTCTCAAAACCACAAAATATTATCCACATAGACCTCCACACGGGTATATAAATCTCGTAAACACATTTTCCATAATTCAATCTCACACCCAAAGCATGCTTTTACATTATTATTAACTACCCAACCCTCACTGAAGAAATCTTAAATGTAGAACACTGGACTGAACAACCTTCTTAATGGAGCCTTTCCCTTACGAAGGGAACTGGAATTAGCTAAAACATAAAAATATGGAATCTATGCATCAAAATAAAACCAATGATACCCATATTGCCCATTTTAGAGTCAGGGTAAAAAATGGACCCCCCAAATGGGTTTACCAAATAGAAGGATAAAATTAGAATTTTGGTCCAAAACATATTTCCCTAGATTAAGGAAACTCGTAGGATAAAACTCAAGAGAAAATGGAGAGAATTTAGGGATTTAGTCAAAGAGATGATAATTTAGGCCTTTTCTAAATTAATGGAAACATGATCTAAAATACTAGAATGCATGATAAATATCATAAATAGTTCTCAAACGATAACGACTCACCAATGTTGTAGCTGATTGATAGATGAACAGTCTACGTGAAATCATGGAAGTTAACATATGTTATAAGACAACATCACACAAAAGAGAGTATGCGGTCAGTACTTTGAATATAATGGTATTCGAGATAGGGACGAACCGATTACATAAAAGTACAGAGCATGAATGTATGAACATATGAAGCGAATGCAAGATCAAGCATAAATATGTACTGAAATGATATGAATAACTGAATAACTGATGTAGGGGAACATGGTCATGAAAACTAGAACTGATAAAATTTGAATACTGAACTGAAACTGTAGGAGATGACATTTAATCTAGATTCCCAAATTTACGTTAGCCAACCTGTAACCCCAGTTATAAGGATGTCAGTACCAGGTAAAGGATACCAATACTGGTTTTGTGGATCCACTAAACTAGTGTCCCAAAGGGGTAGGGTGTAAGTCCTTTATTGGTTGGTGGCCCCTAAGAGAGTGTCAGTCCTACTAGAGGGTGACCTCTCATGACCTATGTTGGCAATGTATTTCTGGAACTTAGGGACTTTTACTAAAGGTCTCAGTCCTCTACTGGTATGTGATCCTTCATCCCTAGGTTCGCTCGATGCTAAGTCCTGCTCCCAACTAAACTGACTCCAATACTAGAAAAAGTTTAACATGATTCACAACAGATGGATGCTCAACATTAATATCATAATCTAAATATAATGATGCAATAATGATCTAAATGACTTATGACTTAGAAATTACAAATCATGCATGAATATCTTGGTATTGGGTGTTCATAACACACTAGCATTGAATAATACATTAAATATAATAACATCATTAGAATACGATGAGGAATTTCATTATTAAGGACCCTAAAATATAATATCTATCTAAACTAAGAGAATTCAAGATTTTGAGTATTGGAGGATGTTAAGCTTTTGAGGACGACACGTACACATGGTTCAATTTCAAGGACAAACTATAATTTTTTGAAAATTCGTAATTGACATGAACCTAAGCATAAAGGATAAAATTTAACTTGAGATTTTTATAATACTCTGGGACGCAAAGGATGAAAGGTGTCCATTTATTAATATCCCATGCACCTGAAGTAAAAGCTTTGATGAAATCTATGAAGTTGATCTTGTTCTTAAGTAACCTTAATTTGCTCTTGAGAGAGTAGAGAATAGCTTTTCTTTTTGTGTGAGAGAGGTGATTTTTATGTTTTAATAGATTAGGGTAATGTTTACCCTTAATAATTGACCTTTTGGGAGCTCAAACGACGTCGATTTGGATTTAAAAGGGGTAAAAATTACCAAAAAGCCCTTGTTAAAACATTCAGAGATTTTGGGTCCCCAATTATTATATCTCACCCTACTACTCGAGATGTGTAGGTATGAGTTTTATTCTGAAGCTTGATTCTTGTGTCATTCATTGGTCAAATGATGAGTATACAATATGACACATATGATTTGACTATGAGTAATATGTTGGACTCATGATCACTAGGCTGAATACTTAGATTATACACTGGTTAGGTTATGAGTCCACCTAACGACTCGTAAGGTCTGACTACGAGGCATAGTCTGGACTCATGATCAATGGACCTGTTTCCTTGGTGGACAATGGTGTGATATGTGTTCTTCCTTCTGACTCATAGTCACTTATTATGACTTGTAAGGTTTACTTGCAGTCACTGGAATAGATTCTTGATTACTCACTATTATGACTACGAATGCTCGTAAAAACTCGTAACATCTAGTTACTGGTTGTTATGTGAGTCGCAACCACTGGAAGTTCACAGGTAGTTAAGGAAATCTTACAAAACTTTTTGCCACAGTTTTGGATTAAGACTAGACTTGAAGAGTTCTGAAGATAATTTAGTGGCCTATTTTTAAAGGGGTCTAGATCTTGGAAATTTGGTGTATTATAAGTTGATTTTATATTTTATTTACGTAATCGTATGTGTTTATTTTTATAAAAAGTTAAAAAATCATAATGAAAGATACTACATACTTGAATTTAGGCCTTGATATAATCAACAAAATTGCACATAATACGATATGACCCATCTAGATATAAGAAATGAAAATGCTAAAAGAAAAATATTTAGGGAATATAAGGAATATGAAGAATATAGTAAATATGGTCATGAATAAATGTAATGATTAATTAAAAAGAAGAAGAGAGGTTGGCTTAACATTGTATGTCATTGTATGAGTATATATAAGAGATGTTACAAAGCTAGAATTTTATTACAAATCAAATTTTATTTAAGTTCTAGTTCAAATATCATATATTTTTTTAGAAAACAAGATTTTTCTATTACACTTCCATATTCTTGATTTTTAAATACAATATTTTTTCATCCAATGCACACCCAAGGGTATGTTATCATACTAGAAATATAGGATCGAGAGTCCAAATATCGTACCCACATAAACTTTTTCATTAACTATTCACCAAATTAGACTAATGATGATTATTTATTCAAGTGGTATATTACATAGTCATATTTATTAATTAATTAAAATAAAAATAAAAAGAAAATAACTAATGGATAATTAACCAAGAGGAGCAGATTTGATGCAATCAATGAATGAATAGATCTTGGGTTATGGATTTTCTAGTAATAATGCCGAGTACCAATTTAATGAACTTATTTGATTATTATCTTGCTGATTTACAATGTTTATTAAATGATCATGGTCTTCAAAATCTCTAGTTGTCTATTCAAACTAGACTCGCAACTACATTGTTAAGTAGAGATGTAACAATCTAATTAGAACGCATTCACTTTATCTATCCATTATATAACTAAGAAATGTGATTTAGGTATATTCCTATCTTATCCCCAAATCAATTCTTCATATTATAAATGAACAGATCTTACTTCATATATTCTTTGTTCTATCTCAATAATTCTTTTTTTCAGTTCACAGAAAAGGAAGAAAATCTTTCATCAAATCAATTATACTTGGAAAGCATTAAATGGAGCATAAAAGAACTATACTATGATCGATAAATAATTGTGTGCAATTGGATATGCCTTTGAGAAAATTGGGACATATATGCTTGGCGTGAGAGTTGCACCATTACAATCATAATGCCCTGATATACCTTATAGCAAAGAAAGACGCAAAAACATAGTTGATTAAATGGGTGCTCTTACTTCAATAATTTGTCTTTGAAAGTTAGAGATCCTAAAGTTTGTGCGAATTAGGTTGTTGATTATTTAACTAGACTTGAGGATGAGAGAGAAGCAATGAATGAGATAAAGATGATGATTCCTTCCCGAATGAGTGTGTCACGACCCAAAAATTTAGGTTCATGATGTCACTTATTGCGGCAAGCCTTGACAAGTAAGCCTATCACACAAACTGATAGAAAAGGGAAAATAATAATAATAACCCAAATTAACACTTCTATAATGAAGCTGAACCATACAATATAGTACGAACATGAGAACACAACTAAATATATCATACCATAATCCCAAAATATGGTGTCACTGTGTATAAACTAACTAGTACAACTCAAGATCATAATACATAAAATATCTTTAAAAAGGAATAACTTTTTCTCTGAATGCAAAATAAAGACATAGTCTGAATAAGAAAGGTAGTAGTAGACTTTGAAAGAAAGAATCCAATAGCTACCTTGAAAATCTCCAAAGTATCACCCAAAGTAAACCAATGTGAGGCATACTTGAACCTAGATCTACACCAAAAGCACATAGTAGGGGTGAGCACGGTCCACTTGTACTTAGTAGGTATCATAGGCCGACTGAGCAAAGTAGAAAATAAAGTATACAAAATACACAATAAGGGCACGTCACCTGCAATAATTAAATGTCCCAAATGGTAGCCCACACCATCTCCACTAAATGTTCAATAATACTCACATACACTATGATAGTACTAAAGTAATGTAAAAGTATAAAGGAATCACACATACAAATAAAAGAAAAGAAATAGACATAGAATAAAATCAAATCAAAGGAAATAATGCACCACAGAAAAGTACAAGGTAAAACAAATGTAATGTAGATGATAATGATGATGATGCTTGAGGTTATAAAACAACCTCTGTATATAGATATGGAGCTAAAGCTTCTCGACGTAGGACCCAGTAGGCGTTCATCAACCCATATATAACTAATATCCAATGCAAATATCCATAACTTTTCTCTAGCACATCCATCGACAGAGGGTTTTAAAGATGTCCCATTTTAGTTAGAAAAAGCCACTGCCCCCTGCATTTCTTGCATTTCTGTAGTTGTACAAAAATTTCATGAATGTGTATGATATAAGGATGTAATATTCACAACTAACCGAAATGAGTATTTTCATAACCAATCAATATGCCAGCCAAGTGAGCCAATAATCTATGATATTTCCAACCATCCATGAATGCCAACATAAACCATATGCCAAGATAGTAGAATACAATTAAATACACCATTGATACAATACTAGGATTTTTTATTATGAAAGACACAATTATTTCAAATTTTCACAACCAACAATGTCATATCGGATCCCCACACGGTGACACAGAGAAAATGATATTCCAAAACCACCAAACACAACAATATATATAGGCTCCCACATGAGCACAACACAATAATTATAGCCATTTCTATGATTAGTTACCCAACCCTTAACATGCTTTTGTATCAACATTAATTACCCCGCCCAGTCTGAAGAATGTTAAGCTATAACCTACCTAGAATGTTGAAAACCATCTGAAAGCCTTCAATCTGAAGCCTTAATCCTTATGAATGGACTCATAATCTACTAAAATATAGAAATATTAAATATATGCATCATAAGAAAGTCAACAGTACCCATATTGCCTATTTTCAAGTTGGCAAAATGGACCGCTGAAATAGGTTTTAGAAAAAGAAGTGTAAAATCATATTTTTGTATTTTGAAACAAGTTCACCATATTTTTAGGTGTCTATATCCAAAAGTTTATGTGAAAAGGAATTTAAAATGAGGTTCAAATTATAGAAAAACTATGTTCAAGCTTTACCGACAAAAATCCCCAAAATTCATTTTAAATCGAGAATTGAAGTTGTTTTGAAGATGAAATTGAAAGAAAAGTCATAATTATAGGATTAGAAATGCATCCAAGTGAAATCGGGTTTTAATTGGAGAATTAAAATTTTTAGATATTACGGATCAAAATCCCCAATTTCTACCTTTAAATTCACGTTTGAACAAGAATTACATGATAAAATTTGGAGAAAGTAGTTGAAATAGGTGTTATGGAGTTTACCCAAGCTTAAAAGAGGACGAAATTTCTCAAAATCACAAAACCCTGAGCTCTAAGTCTTTAAAATGGTGAAAAATGGCGAAACATATAAAAGACAGACATCACATACGCGATCCTCGGGTCGCGCACGTAGTACCTAGACTGAGGAAAAGTATTAAATTTGAGATCCTATCATCGCATTTGTGAGACCCACAATCACGATCGAGATGTTTCATATGTGACACTTTGTGCAAATTAGCCGAGTCACATATGCGATTGACCAAACTTGATCATGGGTACACCAGCACCAGCTGTGCGTACCCCTTGTGATTCATTCAAAATCCCTTGAACTCAAATGAAATATTCCACCCTATCAAAATTGATGCTCTATACTCAGTGGTGATATTAGATTTTTAAAAAATAATGTTATTTTCATAAAGTTGACCCCTAAAACCCTATTCCATAAATTTCTGAACCGAGGGTCGAAATGACATGTAAAAGCCATAAAACTAAACCAACAATGTTACTCACAAAAAATAATAAAATTATGGATCTTCTAATGCAGTTCATTTTTCTATCTGATACATAAATCAATAAATGTTGACCAAAGTCAAATATAAGGCTTCTCAAGCTTCAAAAAGCCAAAATATCGTGTAAATCAAACAAAAATAAACCAAGAACTATCTAATAATACCCACAGCCTAAAAATACCATAAAGAAACCATGGGTAAAAGAGTTATATCATACAGAAATAAATATTTCACATAATTCACCATAAATCATTTTATTACAGAGCATGTATTAGGTGCTTTCAATAATTTCATACCTTGCTTTGCCCTTTTTGCTAACTATCTTGATAGATAATTAATTATAGAGGACTCAAAATTTCATAAGAGAAAAAAATTTAGGCTCGATGTTAGTAATTAATTCTTGTAAGAGTCCTATCAGCTTCGGATCTATGCTGATAACTTGATAAGAAAATGTGTTCCAAAAGTTGAGATATTGAGTATACTCGAAGAATCTTATTTTTCCCTTATGGGGGAATATCATGGTGGTGTTCACATAATACAAAATGTATTACTATATTTGTTTTACCTCACCATAATCCACCAAGATGTATAAAACTCTATGAAAGCATGTGACCAATGCCAATGACAAGGATCCACATCCTAAAGGCATGAGTTGCCCTAGACCTTAGTCTTTGAATTTGAATAGTTTGATGTATGGTGAATAGACTTAATTGGTCACTCTGTGAGTTATTTCAACAAGAAATACATCTTGGTGGCAGTGGAATATGTGTCAAAATTGGTGGATATTGTAGCATGACTGAGCAATGAGAGAAAGAGTGTGACTGCATTATCTAAAAGCAATAGCTTCTCAAGGTTCAGTATTCAAAGAGAAATCATTGGTTATGGGGATTCACACCTTTGTAATAAAGTATTCAATGCACTGCTAGCAAAGTATGGAGTCAAGAAACACAAGGTGGCTACACTTATCATCCACAAACTAGTGGTCAAGTAGAGCTGCCGAATTAGTAAATAAAAATAACTCTTGCTAGGACAATGAATGCCAAGCAAACTGATTGGAATGAAAAATATGATAATTCCTTATAAGCATATAAGGATAAATTTAAGACACCTATTGGGATGTTACCATATCATTTGGTATTTGTCAAGGCATGTCACTTACCATTGGATCTTGAGCTAAAATCCTTGCGGGAACTCAAGAAGCTCAACCTGAGCTGGAGTTATGCCTCAAACATAAGGATTCAGTACATCAGTGAATTGGATGAGTTTTAACTGTGCATATGAATGATCTGCCATTTACAAAAGAAAAATAAAGATGTATCATGATCATATGATTGAGAAGCCAGAATTCAATTTAGGGGACCTAGTATTGTTGTTCAATTATATGCTCCAGTTGTTTTTCAGCAATCTATGATCCTAGTGGTGTCTTTTATAGTGACATGAGTGTTTAAAATTAATGCATAATATGTGAAACAGTACTTTGGAGTAGTTAAAGAAGTATAACTTATATGAATTATGTACCTTGATGAATTATGAGTACTAAGGTACCTGAGTCATGTGGCGATGTTAAATCAGGCCCTACTAGGAGCTAACCCATGTTAGTTTTTTTGTAAATTTCTTTTTTTGTTGAGTTTAAATATCTTGAATAGGTCAAATATATGTGTTACTTGTTACAGTCTATAGGTCTATACTTTGTGTTAAGTTTAGTGAATCTAGCTCAAAGTGACAACTTAGATGACAATCCATGGGTATGTCGACAGCCTGTTGACCCAACTATCACTTTGGAATATCAAAATAGTTTTATTCTAGATATGGTTAATGGGCAAAGCTATGAATCATCAAGAAACCAATGAAACATCACCTAACAGTCAAATTAAGAAACATTCTAGAGAAGTACGATGGAAAAGATCAAGGTTTATTTACTATATGATTTTCTTTTACCTTAACCATCTATTGTTGAACAAATTGAGTAATATTCTAGAAAAGGCTAATGGCTTCCTGATGGATGATCAATCACTTGATTGAACCTCTGACCTACATGGGCATAGGTAATTTTACTTTTTATTTAGTTAACCTAACCCAACCATTACCTAGTCATAATCTGACTTTCACCCCTGCCAAATTATTTTTAACTCAAGCCCAACAAAACTTAACCCAATCTCACCCAAGCTTATCTAAACCCCAAAGGAATTTAAAAAGTACTATGACAAATTATTTTGATATCTCTTCATTTCCTCTTTAAATCATCGCCCACAATTGAAATACCTCATCTTTCCCAACTCCCATCTTAAAGTTTATATAAATCCATTGCTTTCACAACCTTCATCATCACCATAAAATAACATCAATAGGTTGTTTTATGACAAAGCCACTATTGGGTCAAAAGTTTTCCTTTTCTTCTTATGTGGAACTATTAGTCCAAGCAAGTCATAAACAACCTAGGGAAGCTATATGAAAGTTCTAAATACAGAAAAAGCATAGAAATGTGGAAAAATAAGCTAGAGGGTCATTATAACTATCACGACCTGATTTCTTAAGTCATAATGGCACCTACCATAACCTAAGAGTAGAAAGACAACCCATAGTATGGAAAAGATAGTAGCGGATTAATAAGTAAATTGGAAGTCAAGACTAATAAAATTAGGAAAAGACAAGAAGAAAGTAAACAGTTTCCCCTAAAACCTTCTGAGGTCAATACAAGAGCTACTATCAATAAAACGAACAATATATATATAGAACCATCTCTATAATAAAAAATAAAGGTCAATTCAACAAAAAAAGGAGAGTAGGAACAACTCCAAATCCTAGTAGCTCAGCCGTGAGAACTCATACTCTGATTTGTAGGGTGTAAAAGTGTAGTATGAGTACCAACACGAGGTACTCAGGCATTGGTTGACTGATCTCCGAAGACAATTCAAGTATAAATAATATGTAAAGTAGGAATATACATTACAGAGAACTATCTAATAAATAAGACATAATAATGCTATTGGAAAGTAATGATAAACTACCATAACCTACAAGTAAATTCATGATGAAGGTAACGTATAAATCTAGTCAATACAAAAATGAAGAGTGAAAAAGGATTTATAGTTGTAGTACGATGCAAGAAGGTTATATGCAATAAGATTAGCTAAGGAAGAAAAATGATAGACAATTATTCGATATGGATGAAACTAAAGATGAAGGCCCTAACTTGAGGGAGCTAGTATAACATCTTGAGGATCAAAACTAAACAAGGGATCTAACTCTATAATAATTAGAGTCTCCAACCAAAATATGAATAATCATAAGATAGTATAACGATAATAAATCTTATTATAACAAGGAATAAATGTACTCAAAAGTGTACATACCACCTTAGGTACCAATATATAAATAGCCTTCCAAAAACTATGTAATAATTAAAAAATAATAAGTAATTGACTAGTCTAGACAAATCATAGTCTGACCAAGCCCCCATAATCTCAAAAGGCACATGTAAACACTCAGCAAACAACAACTATAACTTGTACTATACAACCCTCATAAGACCAATAGATATAAATTCTATACAACTAAACTAGTGATAGATGAATCATGCAAATGAATAAAAGTCATGAAAAGAATTAGATGATGCAATTTAAATCAAGTTCCATATACAATTCAAGTGTATACACCTCCTCCATCTTAGTAACTCTGAAAGCTAGATCCTACAATGACAATATTTCTCCGATATTATGGATTATCATATGAAGAGGACCATAAGGGACATAGGATATCCATATACATTGCCTAGTCTCAAACTAGGACTTTTATAATCTACACCCATAATAGTAGAAAATAATGAAAATCAAATTCTAACCAGAAACACTATATAATAAAATGTAATGATCCTCTCATAATTTTGTGTTTCCATGTATTTTCGCTATTTAGAGATTTTCTATATTTGCCGTAAGTCATCTGTGACTTGTTGGAGGTGTCAATTCAATTATCAGGCAGTTCATTTGTTTTTTAGAGCCAATTTCCTATGTTGAAGTGTTTGGTAAGGATTCAATTCAAGAATAAAATTTAATTTAACAACCTTATATGCCAAATATGATAGTTCCATCAGCTATAGAACATAGATTTTAATCTAGGGACACCTTTTGTTTAGGTCTTAAGTCCTCCAAACTTTTCTCGATCTATTGGATAGAATTTTATAAAAATGGCGATAGTTGTGAGGCATATATTTCATTAAAGAGACTTCAAATAGAAATTTAGATAGTTTCATTTACTCCAAAATATCAAATTTGATAGGGTATCATAGTTTATTTTCATTTACCAGATTCAATATGAATCCCAAAGGGTCGATGAAAACTTAAAAAATTTTAAGTTTCAACTGATGCATCACTCAGTAGGTAAGTCATCTTTAGTGGATCCTTAGTTGTTTAATTTAAGGCTTTTATAGCAGCCAAGTGGTCACTTAAGCGGCCAGGTCCATCCCATCTATACTGCTTTAGCAACGACCTATTCTCTTAAGCGATGTCTTGATCGCTTAAGTGGAGGTTGGGCACAAGGCGGGGATCGCATAATAAATCCATAATGGTTGCCGCTTAAGCATTCAAGTGATTGCTTAAGTAGTACTAGGAGGTAATTAAATTCCCTCTTTGCTCGATTTTCTCCCTAGTTTTCATAAGTCTCAAGATCCAAAGCCCTAGAGAGTGTGGAAAACTATAGAGGTGATTATTGAGATATTATTAGGTGTTTGCTAGCTCGGGATAGCTTCCACAAGTAGGTGGAGACCTGGAGGGTCGGAAACCCCAACGGGCAACAAAAGTCCACAGACCCCCCAATTGACAATTTCTTCATTGCAAACCTTGTACTTTTCTAATTAATATATGGTTTAATTATCCAATTTAGTCATAAATCCCTAGATAATTGTTCGGTTGATTCTAGTATCATTTAAGGTATGAATTTATCAATTCTTGAGGGTAAATAACTTAAGCATTGAGGAACATATTGATGATTTCAAAAGCGTGAATCCGCAAGCAAGCTCCACATGGTATTTTGACTCAATTTTGGACCCAAAGCATAAAAATACAATATGGGTACCATTGTTCTCATATTAATATATAGATTACCATTTTTATAGTGTGGTATCACATGAAAGATTCTCAAAAGGGGAAATCCCTTATTTAGCAGATTTTATTAGGCTTTCTTTGACTTCTAGGTTGGCTAGGCTTACCTTTTTCATAGATTAGGCTTAATTATACTATGAATATGATATTATGCTTATTTTTGGATGGGAATTAGGTTTTTGAGGTATATTTAGTATAATTTGGATCTTTCAGCTAATTAATAAACCGTAATTAGACCTAATTAATTTAACTACTCGTTCTTTAGTATAGTTGTTATCTTAGGATTCGAGTTGGCTCATTAATTATATAATAGTGAAATTAGAGACCTTAGTCTAGTTTGTGGTAGATTTTGACATAAAATGAATTATCAGGGGTAGAAGCAGACTCTCTGACCCACCTTAAGAAAAGATTGTTATTAGTGACTCAATGGACTTTGAAAATTACCTAATTATATTCTTTAACTTGAGGAGATTTATATACTTGATACATTATTCAATATTGATACTTGATGATATTAGTTTCAATTTAAGTTCGGTGATTTATAATCTTAACACCGATATGATTTTGACATTATTTATGATATGAGTTCCAATTTAAGTCTACTTAATGATGTTATAAATTTTAGTTCTAGTACGAAATTAATAGGTTACTTATGACGGTTATGTAATTGGTTTCGAGTATAGTGTTTATGCTATGAAAAGTTTCACAGTTAATGTTTTGAGATATAGATTATTGGTTTATTTACTATTATTACCTTCTCCTTATTGCATCCACCAGCCTTCTGAGGTCCCACATTTGGCTATTTAATTTATTCACATCTTTTGGGCATATGGAAGCCCATTTATGTAAAAATAGCTAAGTTATTTAAATTATTATCATTATTCTAGTTATTTATTTTCAATGTTTAGAGTATTATCCCATGTTTTCCCTTTCTTTTGACATATCTTATTTTCCCCACATTTTATTATGTTTATATTATGAATTAACTAATTCTGATAGTGATGCCTACTGAGTACCCATGGGATTGACACTCTTACTATAATTTTGTACTTTATTTTATTCTAATTCGAGTACTAGATACCACCAATAATGTTATGATTATGTCGGGCAGAGTTTGAAGACAAGGTAAGCCCTGAGTACTGAATTTGACCTTTTTTCCTTCTTTTACTTTTGCTAGTCTTTCCAATTTTTAGACTATTGTGTCTTGACTTGATAGTACTTGTATGATTTTGTACTAGAGGTTCTTGTACCAATTTTACTAGGTCATCTAATGATATTACTCTTTTCTCATTTCCTTTTCTTTATGCTTATTCTTATGTTATTGCATGTATCAAATTTACCTACTTATTTTTCAATATTTATGCCATTTTACACCAATTAGCCTATTAATTATGGTTTTAGGCTATGGTTTGGTTTACCTACTGGTGGGGTAACATAGGTGCCATTGTGACTTGTGAATTAGGACATCATAAATTGGAATTTTAGTGTTAGGTTCTCCATTATTGTTGGTACAAGAGCAAGTCAAATAGATTCCTATGGATTGGAACAATGACATCTATTTCTTATCTTCAATAAGCTATAGGACATTTTTAGGAGATCTTCACTTCTTTTAATCATTATATGCTAAAATTCTGAGTTGGTTTTTAAGATTCCTTTTGTTTTACTCTTTTTTAGATGCCTAGAATGTGTGCTACTACTACACGAGACAAGGACACCAATTCTAAGACTTAGAATCCTACCGATAGTCATAAAGGACCTAAAAGTTAGGGTTAGGTGAGATATGCAGCCCTAGTTAGAGATTAGGATAGAGAGCCCTTACCAGACCCTATCCCCACTCCTGTACCAGAGATTCTTCTACCCCAACCAGTGGTGGGCCAGGTGTAGCCTGAGCTGTACCAAATATTATTTCTTTATCTTTTCTTAGAGATGCATTGATTTATATTTTGGGTTTAGTTGGTGGTGCACCATCTGATGGTGCTTAGTCTGTAAATTAGAGTAGTATCAAGGTAGGGGCGCATCCTGTAGCTAGGGATCCCAAAGTTGAGATCTCTCTAGTGTCAGCAATTACTCAGCCTATAGTTACCCAGCCTACTATGTCTATTAAAGAGAAGAAAATGTTGGATAGATTCTTAAGATTAACTTCACCTAGGTTTTCTGGGGCACTGGGCAAGGATGCTAATGTGTTCTTAGTTTCTTGTGAGGATAGGATCTATAATTTAGGCCTAGTTAAGACTCTTAGTGTGGGATACTCTACTTTTCAGTTGGATTTGGTAGCTCGACATTGGTGGAGAGGTTATCTTGATTTCAGTCAAACTTGATCTCCCCCGTTGACACCAACTCAATTCTCTGAGGTCTTATAGGAGATGTATATGCCTCATAGCCTTAGAAAGATGTGTGAGACTAGTTTTTATGATTGGAGCAAGACTCTATTGCCATTTTTTAGTATGAGTCTTATTTTTATGAGTTTTCTAGATATGTTACATCTATTTAGAAGATCAAGTATGAGCAATTTTGGTCTTTTTAAGAATTGAGACTTTCTCTTTGCACGAATACACATAGATTTATTGCTACTGGATGATCTTTTATTAAGTATATTGATCATTGCTCAGATATTATAGGAGATACATTATAAAGCCCAAGGGGGAAGTGATAAGAGTTCCATTACCAGGGAAGTTTGAGCGAGAGATAGAGTGGCTCACAGTTCAGAGGTATCAATTCTCATGGTAGGTACCCTCTATTCTATTCTTATTAGCATTAGGGTTAGTCTAGTATGTTTGATTATGTTGTAATTAATTTTATTGAAGGAGGTCAGCCTAGCTATAGTGATTGTTTTAGATAGAGTAGCTGCCAGCCTTTGAGAGCTTAATTTTTTTGTTTTTATAGTTGAGGTGGTTATTCTAGGTTATTTAGATCTTTAGATATAGTAAAACTCCTCGGGAATGTTATGATTATGGGGTATTTGACAATTTGTCTAGAGAGAATCCTTGGCATAGGGTAGTTGTACCTATATCATAAAGTATTTCATGGAATAGGGTTGTACCTCCCTTATTTAAATGTTGTCAACATGGTCAGATAGGTAGATCTATAGGTGCTTGTAGAGATCCTCAATCAGGTACGACAAGAGATCAGTTAGGCACCCTTCCAAGTGGAATGCAAGGTTATTTATACATTGTACCTTTTAGAGTAAAGGCAGAGTCCTGGAATGTTGTTATTATAGGTGTGATTTTAGTGTACCATCGACCAATTTTTTCTTTATTTTATTTGAGATACAGTTATTCTTATGTGTCTACTTATTATACACCACTATTAGAGTTATCTTGGAATTCTTTATCTGTGTTGTTATGTGTATCTATTCCCATAGGTGATTCTTTAACAGTGGATTAGATTTATAAATCATCTATTATGACTATTTTAGAGTTTGATACTTATGTTGATCTTATTGTATTAGATATGATGTATTTTGATATGATTTTAGGCATGGACTGGTTATCCCCTAATCATGTGGTCTTAGATTATTTTTCCAAGACTGTTACTTTAACTATAACTAGAATAACCCCAATTATGTGGTAGGATTATTTTAACAGCAAAATTATAAAGATTATTTATTATATTCACGAAATGAGACTTATATCGAGGGTTTATGAGCCTGATATCGTTTATATTTGTGATGATAAAATAGAGAGTTTTTCACTTGACTCTATTCCTATAGCTTGTGATTTTTTTGATGTTTTTTTGACTGGTCTACCTGGTCTTCCTCCTGAGTGTGATATTAAGTTCATTATTGATCTTGAGTTGGGTACCCAACCTATTTCTAGGGCAGCTCACTATATGGCTCCTGCCGTGCTTAAGCAGTTGAATTCTTAGCTTTAGATTTTCTATGTAAGGGTTTCAGTGGACTACGTGTGTTGCCTTGGTGTGCTCCTATCTTATTTGAGAAGAAAAAAGATGGTTCCTTGCATATGTGTATTGATTACCATTAGTTTAATAAAGTGATGGTGGAAAATAGGTATCCTTTGCTTGTATTAATGATTTATTTGGCAATCTTCAAGGAGCAACGGTGTTCTCATAGATTGAATTGAGATTTAGTTACTATCAGTGAGGATTTGGTCGCAGATATCCAAAATTCATCCTTTAAGACTCGTTATAGCCATTATGAGTTCTTTTTTGTGTCTTTTAGGTTCACCAATGCCCTAATCCCTTTCATGGATTTGATGAACCACGTGTTCAGGCCTTGTTTGGACTCTTGCATGATTCTGTTCATCGATGACATTCTGGTGTATTCAACGAATAGGGAGGAGCATATGCAACATTCGAAATTTTTTCTCTAAACATTTATAGATCATAGGGCTTTTCTCACCTTCTTAAAGTGTTAGTTTTTGCTTGAGTCTATGATATTCATAAGTCATGTGGTGTCTACAGATAGAATTATGGTGAACCTAGTGAAGATTGAGGCTATTCGTGATTGGGTCAGGCCTACGTCTTTGTCTGAGGTTCGTAGCTTCATTGGTTTGTTCAGTTACTATAGGCGATTCATTAAGGGTTTTGTGACTGTTGCTACACTGATGAATAGATTAACTCAAAAGGAGATTCCTTTCCAGTGGTCAGAAGAGTATGAGTCAATCTTTTTAAAGCTCAAGGGATTCCTTACCTAAACTCCTATATTGACCCTTCCTATTAAGGTTGAGAGATACACTATATATTGTGATTAATTTAGTGTCAGCTTTGTTGTGTGCTGATGCAACAGGGTCAATTTATTGCTTATGCATCAAGGCAGCTAGAGGTGTATGAGCCCAACTACCCCATATATGATTTGGAGGCTATGATGGTAGTTTTCGTGTTAAGATTTAGAGGCCTTATCTTTATGTCGTGCATTGTGACATCTACACTGATCATCATTGTCTTCAACATCTTATAACCCAGAGAAAGATTAATTCTAGGTAGCAGAGATAGATAGAGTTGCTTAAGAATTATGACATTTCTATTTTATCCAATTCGAGCAAGGCAAAAGTGGTAACAGATGCCTTAAGCAAGAACACCATGAGAATGAGTAGCTTGTCTTTTATTTTAACTTTTGAGAGTCCATTATCGTGGGACATCAAGTCCTTAGCCAACATGATAGTGCAACTTGATATTAAAGACTCGATGAGGATCCTTGCTACTATTGAGGAAAGGTATACCTTATTTTAGCAAATTTAAAGTTGGAAGCTTTAGGATATAAGACTTTGTGTCATTTATGACTGGAGGTTGAATGATGAGTCCATGTAATATACCATAGATTCTGAGGGTATTTTAAGATTTGACGACCGCATTTATGTTTCAAGGGCTTATGGTTTGATTCAATCCATATTTCCTGAGGCTCATATCTCTAAATACTCAATCCACCCTGGGAAAGCTAAGATGTAAAGGTATTTGAGATAGCATTATTGGTGAAGTGGCATAAAGAGAGATATAGTGAACTTTCTAGCTGATTGCCTATGATGTTAACAGGTGAAGGCTAACCATCAGAGACCCTGTGGCCTGATTCAAAGATTGCCTATTACCGAGGAGAAGTGGGAGCGGGTCCCCCTAAATTTTGATAGTGGTTTGCCTTGCACTTCGCATTGTTCAGAAGGAATTTTGGTTATTGTAGATCAATGACCAAATCGGCATATTTCCTTCCTATTTAGATGTCCTTCACTGTTAAGAGGTTAGCTCCTATATATGTTCCTGAGCTAGTTTACCTGCATAGAGTGCGTATATCTATTATTTCAGACTGGGTACAATATTCACTTCTAACTTTTGGAGAGATTTTCAAGAGATTTAGGTATTTAGGTGGTTCTAAGCTTCGATTTTCACCCATAGATCAATGGGATGTTTGAGTGGAAGGTGGTTCTAAGCTTCGATTTTCACCCATAGATCAATGGGATGTTTGAGTGGACTATTCATATTCTTGGAGATATGCTTTGAGCTTGTGTTTAGAATTCTTATGGTTAGTGGGAGCAGTATTTAGCATTGGTAGAGTTTGCATATAATAATATCTACCATTTGAGTATTGATATGGCACCTTTTGAGGCATTATTTGGTAGGCGATGCCGAACTTCGATTGGATAGTTCGAGAACACTAAGGTTAGACCCCGTGGTACAGACTTGCTTTGGGAGTCTTTAGATAGATTCTGTATGATTTGAGATAGGTTAAGAGCAGCTAAGAGTTGGCAAAAGTCTTATAAAGATCGTAGACTTTATGCCTTGAGGTTTTAAGTTAGGGAGCAGGCATTCCTTTAAGTATCATCCATGAAGGATGTGATGAGGCTCGGGAGGAAAGGTAAGATCAGCCCCAAATATTCAAGCATTTGATATTCTTCAAATAGTTAGATATGTGGCTTATGAATTATCTTTGCCGCAAGATTTTGCTACTTTGGTGGGATGTAGTTAAGTTGGATGAGATATTGACTTTCATAGAGGAGATGATATTTTTATTAGCAAGGGGTGTCAGGTAGTTGCACTCTAGAGAGATTCCTATAGTTATGGTATAGTAGAGGCACTTCCCAATAGAGGTGGCAACTTAGGAGATCGAGAGCAAGATGTGGGCCTAGTATCTCCACCTGTTCGAGCCTTCAGTTACATCCTAACCCTTTAATTTTATAGATAAAAGTTCTTCTAGTAATGGACATTTTAATCACCCACAAGGGAATTTTTTGCATTTCCATACATTTTTTGTTTTGTAGAGCTGTCCTACAGCTGCCCAAGTCATTTGTGACATGGTAGAGCTGACAGTTCAATTACCAGGCAGTTTGTTTGTTTTTTAGAGTCAATTCCTTATTTTGAAGCCTTTGCTGGTAAGAATTGCCTAGCGGGCCTAAATTTCTATTTAACAACCTCGTATGACAATTCTAATAGTTCCTTCATCTCCAAAATGACAATTTTAGTCTGGGGGACCTTTGATTTGGGTCCTAAGGCCTTCAGACTCATTTTGGGCTATTGATCAAAATTTGTTTAAAATGGCATATGTGTGGGGACCATATTTTATCGAAATAAGCTCAGATAGAAATTTTGATAGTGCCATTAAATTAGAATATCAAATTTGAGAAAGTAGCATAGTTCGTTAGTATTCACGGTATTCTTGATAAATACCAAGGGGCAGTGGAAACTTGGAAGTTTCCAAGTTTCAGGTGACGTATCACTCAACTAGTGCTTCGCTTAAAAGGACCCTTTGCAGCTTAAGCAAAGGCCGCTTTAGCAGCCAAGTGGTTGATTAAGTGGTCAGGACATCCCAGCCATACCACTTTAATGATGGCCCATTCAGTTGAACATGCGTTGCTTAGGCAATATACTGACTACTTAAGTAAAGTTCGGGCCTAATGAGGGGATCGCTTAAGCGATCCATGGCTTGTTTTAGTGGTGATCACCTAAGTGGAACCTAGAGGGCATTAAATCCCCATTTCTTGATTTTTCTCCCCATTTTCACAAGTCTCAAGTGCCAAAATCCATAGAGAGCATGGAAAATTTAGGAGGTGATTATTGAGAGA
Source organism: Capsicum annuum (assembly GCF_002878395.1). Classification (NCBI taxonomy): domain Eukaryota; kingdom Viridiplantae; phylum Streptophyta; class Magnoliopsida; order Solanales; family Solanaceae; genus Capsicum; species Capsicum annuum. The sequence continues at coordinate 100,672,349 of NC_061120.1, read as the reverse complement.
TCATGGTGTGTTTGCTAGCTCGGGATAACTATTTCTTTGTCATAAACCATGTAAGTTTCTATTAATTTATGGTTTGGTTCCCTAATTTAGGTCATAAGTCCCTAGATTATTTTTTGTTTTATTTTAGTATCATTTGAGCTTTAAATTTACCTCTTCTTGAGGGTAAATAATCCTTGATCATAGAAGGACGTGTTGATGATTTTGAAAGTGTTATTTTACAAGTGGTCCCACATGGGATTTTTACTCAAATTTAGCACCTGAATCATGAATATTCAATATGGATACCATTGTACTCATATTAATATGTAGATTACCATTTTTGTAGCATGGCATCGTGCAGAAGTTTCTCTGATGGGGAAATTTCCTATTTAGCAAATTTTATTAGGATTTCTTGGCGTCTATGTAGGCTAAGATTACCTTTCTATTAGAGTAGGATTAATTATAGTATGAATATGATATTATGCTAGTTTTAGGATAGGAATAAGGTCTTGGAGATATATTTATTATGATTTGGATCTTTTAGCCAATTAATGAATTGTAATTATATTTTGTATGATTTGGATCTTTTAGCCTCTTAATGAACCAAAATTAGGCATAATTTTTTTAACTACTTATTCTTTATATAGAGTTTTTATCTTAGGACCCAAGGTGGCTCATTTAATATCTAGTAGTAAAATTAGATTCCTTAGCCTAGTTCCTAGTAAAGTTTGCCTTAGAATGAATTATCGGGGTTAGAATTGGGCCCCTCTGGTACACCTTAGGTATGATTACTATTAGCTCTCTGTAGACTCAATAGACCTTGTGCATTAATTTAAATAAATTCTTTATCCTGGGGAGGTCTAGATACATGATAATTTATTCAAGATTAATGCTTGGGAGACAATATTAGTTTTCGTTTAGGTCCGGCAATTTATGATCTTAAGACTAGTTTAATTCCAATATTATTCATAAAATGAGTTTCAATTCAAGTCCTACAAATGATGCTATGAGTTTCGATTCAAATATGGCATTGAGAGGTTACTTATGATGGTTATGGAACCAGGTTGAGCCTAGTGTTTATGGTATGGAAAGGTCCACATTTAAGGTTTCAAGATATGGATAGTTGGTTTAATTACTCCTTTTACTTTCGCCTGATTGCATTCACTGAACCTAAGGGGGCCAGTTCTCTTAATTATTATTATTATTATTATTGTTATTTATGTTTAGCATTCAGAGTATTATTTCAGGTTTGCCTTTTTCTTTTACTTAGCTTATTTATCCTTCATTTTATTATATTTACATTATGAATTAGATCAGTCGATTGACAAAGCCTACTGAGTACCCATGGATTTTGTACTCATACTGCACTTCTATACGTTTTTGGTGTGGATTTGAGTACTAGCTTATGCCATTGACATTGTGATTGTGCCGGTCAGAGTTTGAAGGCAGGGCGAGCTCTTATTGCCGGAGTTGAACATTTCTCCATCTTTTGTTTTGCTAGTGTTTCTATTTTTGAGACTATTGTGTATTGACTTGTACCAACTTTACTTGGTCGTGGGACAATATTACTCTCTATTCATTTCACTTTATTTGTTTTTATTATTATGTTATGGGATACATCTCATTTACTTGCTTATTTTTGGAATTTTTCCATTTTTCCACCAATTATCTCATTACTCACGATTTTAGGCTATGTTTTCGCTTACTTAAACATAGGGTAAAGTAGGTGCCATTATGATTGGAGAAATCATGTCATGACATAACAAGAGAGCAGGCGATCCATCACTATATGTAACAATAGCCAGATTCAGACTAAAACCATTAGGTAATAACAAGACACCGGATGAGCTGTTTACAACTAGTGAAATTCACATATAAGAAGCATACACAACATCAAGAAAGCCCAAGCATTAACTATAACCTTATGTCGGAGCTCCTCAATCACACCTATAAATAGATGTTGAACTCTAAATAAAACTCATAAGCATGACATAAATAGAGGTAATATAGGGTTCGTAAGCCCCTCACCAATTCATTATTCATAAAATTTTATCTTGAATGAGAATTCTCAAAGTACCATTAGCTCCAGGATGTGGATTTCAGTCTCGGGGACCTTTGGTCTAGGTTTTAAGGCTTTTGTTCTTATTTTGGGATAATGGATGGGATTTGATAAAAAAATAGAACAATAGTGATGGGGCTTACTTCTTTTATTAATAACCTTGGATAGAAATTTTGATGGTTTCTTTGAGTTTGGAATGTCGAATTTGGTTGGATAGCATAATTCATTTACATACATAGGGTTTTAAATGAATCTCGAGTACTTAATCTGAGTATGTTGGGACTTAGAAAATTTGTTTGTTTCTATGTTTTTGGGACAGTAACTTTAGCAACCAAATGACCAGTTTAGCAGCCCATTACTACTCTAATAATAGTTGCTTTAGCAGCCAAATGACCGTATTAGCAGTGGTTGGCCAGCCAATACATGGATACTTTGGCACCTACCTCACTACTTTAGTAGTTATTTGATCGTTTAAGCAGTCATTGCTGGCAGTTTTATATATTTTTTTCCCCTAAATTCCATTTATTATTCCAAGATTAAAACTTTCATTTCCTCTTGTGAAGGATCAAGAAATCATGGGAATTTTTAAAATTCATTTGGGAGGAGTAGAGGACATTGAGGTAATCATTTCTTATTAGTTTCATTGTGAGTTTTTGGCCTAATGCTTCATTTTCTCTGGCTCTTGTGGCTGATTCAAGACCCAATCTAGACTCTGTTAGTGATCCAATTTTGAGAATGCATACCTTTTCCTTCGAAGGATCTTGTGTCGAATTAAATTTTGGAGTTCTATTTGTGGGTTCCATGGGCCTATTTCACCTAATTTTTTGCCCAAACATTTATATTGCAACATGGGTCTTGTTTTAAATGTATTATAGTGTAGATTATGATGTTTATAGCATGATATCATTCAAAAATTGTGGAGTGAAGATGAGCAGTTCATGGATAGTTTGAGACTGATATTTGGCTGCATAGTAGTCTATGGTCTATTCTTCTATATGAGATTGGATATTGAATTGATTGTATGATATGTGGGGGATATATGATAGGGATAGGTCTAGTTGTGTTAGTATTTAGCTTGTTTAGGAAATTTAGTATAGAATTGTAAATTAAGGCTTAGCCTAGAATACCTATCATGGCTATAGCATATTGTTAAGCCTGATTATTTATGTGCATAACCTTAGGTTGACACTGATAATCCATATAGGAGTTGGGGTAGTACTTATCAATTTAAGTGATATTTCTTGAATAAATTCACCCGGTAGACAGATTCCTCTTGTTGCTCTACTTAACTTTCTTTGTAAACTTATATACTCTTGTTATTTTGTAATTACATTATTGGGTCTGAGGCATTGGTTATGAAACTATGGAAACTAAGTTAGTTCTATATGTTGTTTAGTTTTTGTGGCTTAGTTTGTAGATGCTTAGGAACTTATGTTTGCTTTGTTTGCATACTGGATATCGCATACCTACATTATTTGTATTCTCATATATATTCTATCTGATTAACGCTCTTTTTGGTAGAATTTGGGCCCATCTTCACTTAGATTTGTTTATGGTCAACCTTTCCTTGGGAAAGGATTGATAAACCTTATATTTAATACCGCATGTTTTGGACTCTAAAATTTTTGTTATACAATTGAACACTGCCCAAGCAATGACTCAAGTGAGGAGTCATTATAACTCGTCATGAGTCATTAGGTGATACTTATCGTCTCACCAGGGAATTTACTCAAGGTTACTATTTAGATAAAAACTAGACCTCACGAGTCATTAGGCAAGGAAACGAGTCCAATTGAAGGATTCATGACTAAAATAGTAAGATGGCCCAAAGTTTCTGCATAGGCCACAAGTGAATGCAATGACTCATGACCAGTCACCACGAGTCATTACCCAACCCATAGCAATTGGGATTTATTTATCCTGAATATTTTAATTAAGGCTAATTTGGTCTTTTTTCTTTCTTTACACTATACCTCCAATCTTAAAACATCTAAGAGGCCTTATTAATATCAGTTAATAAGATCAAATAATACTCTCATCATCTTAAACTCCCCAAAGCAAGAGAAAAATAGGGTTTTCAAGGAATTCAATCTTCAATCTCTCAACTTTGGATTTTCTTCCAATTCTTGTGTGTTTCAGGTATATCTCTAATCCCTACACTTATATTTTTCATTATGGCATGAATTGGTTTGATAATTATGTGGTTTATTTGTGGGATTGAAAATTGGGTTAGAGGTTTTGAATGGATTCACTTGGATTTGTTCCCCCATTGTTTTAAAAGCATTTTTTGGACTTTATTTTTTGATTTTAGGCTGAATTAGGGAAAAATAGTGTGGTTTGTAATGGGGAACATGTATTTCCCTAAATTGATGGATTTTTGCTTGAAATTGGCATTAACCTCAAACCACTTTGTAAATTGGTTTTGAAATAGGGTCAATTACATGGACTTACTTGCCCCTCTAAACTGTTGTATTTTATTAAAGGCTAAAAGGAATATAAATTTTGTTGAAAGTCCTTGGTGGCCATGGTTTTAGACTAAAATAGAACTTGGGAGTCTAATGGTTTATGGAATGGTTATGGTAAATGGAATTAGCTTGCAATTATAATTGCTATGATGATACCAAATGGTAATGCTTTAATAAATTACTACTCATTTAACATTTAGGTTTATATGTAATTTTTTTAATCTGGGCTTAAATGGGGTTTGTGTAGCTCACCGTAAAGGTGGAAGTCCCAAAGGGCCAATATTAGAAGCCACGTTTTTCTACATGGCAGTTTTTATGACTGTGTGTATAGTTCACACATTATATATTATGGTATGGTTGGAACCTTGGTGTCTCTGTCCCTCCTACGATTTCTCTCGGTTCGTGCAGCTAACACATGCTGCGTACTTATAAACAGATAAAGTTGAACCCTAATAGACTATGGGTGCCTTTAGGATGGATAGAGCTAGACGAATGATTTCAAATTCTTGTGTTCATGACTCTTTACCCTATTCCTGGCATCCTATTTATGTATGTATGAATGTGTGCATGTGGTTTGACTGGTTTTGGATATGGAATTATTTTATCACTTTTCCTAAGTTATATGTGAGTGCTTATCCCTTTGACCATTCTAGGACGCTACATAATTTCATGGTATATGTTCTAAAGGTTTTACCCTTATGTAGCGTTAAGTGTTGTGGTTGTCCATTGAGTTATTGTGAAGTTGTGATCCTCTATCTTTCAAAAAGCTTTGCAATAACCTTAGGTTTTTTTTATGATTTTGGGAATTGAGGAGTTCTATTATCATGTACAGGGGCATGTCCCAAACTAATTTTTTATTTGGGTTAGAGACTTTATGGACAGGTGTGGGGATTATTGATCATTGTGTTTTTTTAACATTCTCTCCCTTGATTTTATATACATATTTTTATTTGGTTTGGTTTTGATTCTATTTGGATCTTTGTTGTGCTCAGGTGATAGTCTTCATTGATGACATATGATTCAGAGGTTATATGCTAAATATTCTAAGTATGAGTTTTGTTTGAATATTGTGACCTTTCTTAAGCATGTTGTTTCTTGTGAAGAGATCAAGGTGGATCCATGGGTGGCTTATGGAGGGTTTCTATTATATTGCTTCTTCATTAACAAAGTTCACTAAAAAAATGGTTAAGTTCTTATGGTCTGGTGCTTGTAAGGGTAGTTTTGAGAGGTTGAAGGATAAGTTGACTTCTGTGCAAGTTTGACCCTTCTCGAGGGTACAAATGGTTTTTTTGTGTTTTTGTTATGCATCATGTGTGGGACTGGGCTATGTTTTGATGCAGCATGGTAATATTTTGGCTTATACATCCAGGAAAATTAAGGTTCATTAGAGGAATTACCTAACTCATGAGTTAGAGTTGGCGACTGTGGTCTTTGCATTGAAAATTTGGCACCATTATCTATACGGGGTGCATGTGGATAGTTATTCATATGATAAGATCTTGCAATATATGTTCACTAAGAAGGAATTAAATCTCAGGAAGTGGCAGTGGCTTGAATTGCTAAAGGATTATGGCATAAGCCTTCACTACCATTCAGGTAAAATTAATATTCTTGCTAATACTCTTAGCAAGTTGTTTATGGGGAGCTTATCTCATAATGATAAGGAGAAGAGAGGGTTGGTGAAAGACATTCATTGGTTGGATAACTTGGGAGTTCGTCCTTCAGACTCTAAGGATGGGGGAGTTTTTTCTTAAGAAGTGGTTAAAGTATTTCTTGGTTCTAAGGTGAAGGAGAAACAGACTTTGGATCCCATACATATGCATATTAAGCATTATGTGGGTCGACAAAAGGTTATGGAATTCGATAATAGGAGAGATAGTATGTTAAGATATCTAGGTAGGTTATGTGTTGCTAATGTTGATGGACTATGAGAAAGGATTTTGAATGAGGCTCACGAGTATAGATATTCAATTCATCTAGGTTCGACTAAGATGTACCATTATTTGAAGGAGATCTTTTGGTCGAACAATATAAAGAGAGATAAAATTTTGTGGCTAAGTGTATAGTCTATCAACAAGTTAAGGTAGAACACTTAAGGCCTACAGGCATGTCTTAAGAGATAGAGTTAACCATGGGGAAGTGGGAGATGATCAATATAGTTTTTATTATTGGTTTTTTGTGGTATCATAATTAGTGTAATTCTATTTTAGTCATTGTGGATAGAATGACTAAGTCTTCTCATTTCTTGCCCGTGCGGACTAACTACTCAGGCAAGGATTATGCTAAGTTGTTTATTAAAGAGATAGTAAAGTTACGTTCTGCTCCAGTGTCCATTATTTCAGACCAAGGTACGCAATTTACTTCTCACTTTTGGAATTCATCTCAGAAATGTTTGGGGACTAAGGTGAACCTCAACACCGCTATCCATACTTAAATGGATGGACAAATAGAGTGGACTGTTCAGACTTTGTATGATATGCTAAGGGACTGTATTATTGATTTTTGAGATAGCTGGGTTGATCACTTGTCTCTTATTGATTTTTCATACAATAATAGTTAAGTAACACCCCAAATCTGATACTCGAAATGCTACATGGTGCTAGCAATCCCGAACGAGCACAAGCCAAGCCATGAGTGGTATCTGTAACTAAGAACTGCATGATATACTGTATAAATGCGAAATAATAGGGCTGAAGTCCATAAGGTTCAAATATCTAATAAAATATTACATCTGGAAATACGGTATATCAATACACAAATTGAAATAAACTGTCTGAACATGCTAATCTGAAAACCTCTAAACTGGCTGAAAACTTTAGAGTTAATGAGACATGTACCCAACTAACTTCATCTACTAAAACTAAAATAATGAAGTTATGAGAAAATTGTGCTATCTTCGAATGATGAGGACTCACTATAATTCTACTGCTGCTGGCTGAATCTGAAGCTAAGCGCGATAGGAACTTGGGTGTTCGAACCTATGGTATAAAACACCATAATACAGAATAAAAGTATGCGTCAGTATGTCTAAATGTACTGGTATGCAAAGTGAGGTAGGATGAATGGATGGTGTTCATATGCATGAACAAAACTAACTGACTAAATAACATGAACGTGAGAATACATGTATGAATACGTAATTGTAAATAAGATCGTGATAATACTGACTACTGAGTCTGAACACTGATAACATGAGTTTTGTATAACTGATATACTGTTAACTGAGTGATTGTGTCTGACAGTTCTAATTCTGATGGAACTGTTATCGAACTAAGTGCTTGTATCTGACAGTCTTAAACATGAAGAATTATTTGAGTTCTTTTACAAAGACTAAGACTGAGACTATGGGAAGTAGTCATCTAACCGACATGCCCCTTTTCTTTATATAGTTGGGGTCCAATCTGTAACCTCAATTAGAAGAGTTTCAATACCGTGCCACTGGTAAGGTCAAGCTGTGAATGACCTTCATCTAGCAGCATCCCTAAAGGATAATGGTGTCACCCTTAACTGGCAGTGTTAATCCACCTCATCAACCCTAAAATGTTAGTTTTGATGTCTCAACCTATGCTGGCTACATAGTTCTGGAACGCAAGGATTTCTTCTAAGGATCACACCCTCTATTGTCAATAGGTGCCCTCATCCTTGGATTCTCTCGGTACTGCATCCTCCTCCAAACTGAATAGACATTGGACTGATTATACTAAGATGAACTAGACTGAGTTCACTGAATTCCATAGACTGATCGAATATTACTGAATTCTGTTAACTATTGAGTTCATAAGATTACTGAGCTTTCCTGAGTCATATAACTGACTAAATTTTATTTTCCTAAACTAACTTAGAATACTACTAATCATGGCGTGACTGAGGTTATTATAAAACTGACACTGGATCTAGGCACACAACTAAATTATTGGGTACAAGTACCCCCGGGACTCGATAGCATGAAACTTACAAAACATGACACTTCTTGAACACATGACCATAGTTAATAATTCATAGTACAACCATTGGGGATTTTCATGAAGTATTTGTATGTCATAAGCTTACACATGAATAGGAATACATATAAACATGTCATAATTTTGTAAGTCTAACCTCATTACAATGCATAACAAGAACATAGAGGTCATTGTGAACATAAGGGTAAAGAATGGATTCATCAATTTGGTCACTATTGAGTCATAAAGTAAATTCTTATTCTCTTAGACATTTTAGCAAACACCTAGCATGCATAAATTGAGGCTTAGGCATAAATATTAAAGTAATACATCATGGAAACACTATTCACTGCAAATACAAGAATTTCAACCACATGCTAACATAATTTCATTATATCTATTAAAGATTTCAACTTGGTAATCATACAACAAAATAAACATGGATATGATTCAATTAATAACATGGAATTCAAAATTTATATTTTTGAAAGGGTTTCTTGAGCTTTAAGGGTGAAAAGTAACCCATGAATCAACACTTATATACCTTAGATGGAAGTTTCTTGAAAATTAACGGTGGAATCTCCTGTATTAGAACCTTCATTTGAAAACCCTAGAGTTGTTCTTGAGGGAATTTGAGAGAAATAGCTATATTTTGGTGAAAACCTAGATGAATCTCATGTTATAGGCTTATATAGGGGTGGGAAATTGACCTTTTTGCCCTTAAATATGCGGACATTTAATTACTAAAAATTGCGAGGTAGTACGTCGATGGCATTGATGCGATACCCAACGCATCGCGCCATGATCGCACCAAGCCTCAATATTTTTTACTAGTAGTCCCTGCAGCAATGTTAACCAATGCGATAGGCGATGCAGCGTGCCAAGATCATGTTGGTCCACTATTTTGGGACACAAAACGTGGTCTAAACGATTTTAGAAAAATCTAAAACTCATTCAAGAATACCTATCAACCTCTCTTATCATGAATCAATAAAAATATGAACCATTAAGGGACATTAAGGTCACAAAGTGAGATTGCCAACTTTCGAAGGCCAAAAATAAACCAAGTCTGAAATCTTAGCTAGAATTTTCTAAATTTGGGACCCCTTGACAAGCCTAAACGACTGAATTAAGGTTAGAAATTTTGTGGGGTCTTACAATATCTCCACCTTAGTAACATTTGTCCTCAAATAAGACTAACTAAGATGGGAGAAATGATAAGCTAAAGTATATTCTGATCCTGAACAACTGAAACATGAGTACATAACTAACATTACTGATTTACTGGGATTCATACAGTGCATGTATATCTGATGCATGATTTCATGATTGAGATGATACATGGATGTATGACTGGGAGTACCGATACACCTGTTCATGTATATCTGATGAACAAATACATGACTGACATAATGCATGAACACATGAAAAAATATACAATGGTAGTTGATACCAAACTTATAATGGAAATATGAGCATGAAACTGAAAACCAAGTTGCAACTGAAATTTGAACATGAAAATGAATAAGCTTTAAGGAAAGCTATTACCTTAGGTTGAATCTGAGTTTACAGAGAAAAGATGAGGGTACTTGATCTGCATGTCTACTTCTACTTCCTAAGTAGCTCCCTAAAAGGACTAATTCCTCCAAAGAACTTTAACTAGAGGAACTTCTTTGGTCCTCAGTCTGCGAGTCTGGTAGTATAGGATATCAACGTGAATCTCTTCATTAGAGAGGTTTTTCTGAATATCTATGCCCTCTAAAGGGACTACAACTGCTGCGTAACCTATGCAATTTTTAAATAAGGAGACTTGAAACACTGGATGGACTGAGGCTAGATTTGAAGGCAATTCAAGCTCATAAGCTACCTTGTCGAAGAGACTAAGAATTTTGAAGGGAACGACATATCAGAGACTTATCCTTCCCTTCTTTTTGAACCGCTTCACTTCCTTCATGGGAGATATTTTCAAATAAATAAGACCATCAATCTCAAACTCGAGATCTTTCTTGGGCACATCTGTGTGCGATTTCTGTTAGCTCTGAGCTGTCTTGAGCCATTCTATGAACAACCCTGCTACTGTGGCCTTTCAAACCAACTGATTGGAGATCTGCATCTCCTACCGTACAAAGCTTTGAATGAATACATCTTAATATTGGAATAATAAATATCGTTGTATGCAAACTCAATCAAAGGAAAGTGTTCATAACAACTTGCCTTGAAATCAACTGCACACACTCACAATATATCTTCTAAAGTCGTGATGGTACTTGCTGCTTAACAATCTATTTGGGGATGAAAGGTTGTAATGAGATAAACTTGGGTACCTAGACCCTTTTGGAATGCTTTCCAAAAATGAGAGGTGAACTGGGTACCTCTATCTGAGACAATAGACAATGGGACACCATGTAATCTGACCAACTCCCTGACATAGAGTTTGGCATAATCCTCGGCTGAATAAGAGGGATGAACCAGAAAAAAATGAGTAGACTTGATCATTCTGTCTACAATGAACCAAATTGAATCATGTTGATGACGACTATAAGGCAAACCCATCACGAAGTCCCTGTTTACTTCTTCCCACTTCTATGTAGGAATACTAAACTCCTTCATGGACTCACTAGTCCTCTAATGCTCAATCTTAACCTGCTGACATGTAGAGCACTTAGCCATAAATTCTGTAATATATTTTTCATCCTACTTCACCAATAGATCTCCTGTAAATCACGGTACATCTTAGTGGCCCCTGAATGAATCGAGTAACGCGCACCGTGCACTTCTTTAAGGATTCTCTACCTTAATTCGCTTACACCTGACACACAGAGATGATCCTGACAGCATAAAACACCATCTTCCCCTTGGGAGAAAAACCTCTACTCTCTGGTCTCTGACTGACTCTTTCAACTTTACTAGTCTGGGATCTCTATCTTGCTTTTCCTTTACTTTGGAAATTAGAGATGATTATGAAATAGTCTGAACCCATAATCATTCTAGGCGTATGCATGAATGGGAACATGAGAACATGACTGAGACTGGAACGTGATATATGAACTGAATATCGTGAATTGAACTAAGCCCATAAAATGCATGGCATATGACTAAGATTAGAATTTGAGGGTCAACTTACAAATATCCCCTACTCCAAGCTGGGTTCGTTGCGTAAGGAAGAAAATAGAAGGTCTAGGTCAAGGAAGTTTAGGGATTATAGTTTATCTCACCCTTGGGACTCCATGTCCCTCTAAAAATGCTTACTTTACTGAGATACTGGGGAAAACTGAGGTAATGCACAGGGCACCTAAGAACTAAATCATGACTAAATATTTGGGATCTGAAACTCAGGCATAATTCATGAATTGATATGGACACGACTCTAACTGGATGTTCCATCTTAGAATGATTACATTCATGAGACTTCGAATAGTGCGGTTGGATGAAAAGATGGGAACTCACAATATACAAATTTGTTCATCTGACTGCCAAACTAAATTACTTATTTTACAGATGAACTTATACTGAAACTTATACCCAACCATACTCTCCACCTTAATGAGATACTTCACCTGAGACTACTGAAGATATCTGCATTGGCGCTGAGCATGAATACATAAACTTACTAACTTATCTGATTAACTGTATAACTGATAGCTGAATACTAGGCATGTAAGACTGAACTATGCTTAGTCTGAATGGCTGGACTATAATTGTAGATCATTATACATATGAGGTAAGGACTGACTGGGTAATGTGAGATAACTCAGCATGTATTCATGAAAACAGTTTTATCTGAGAATGCAAGAACAATTGCATAACATAATTCTGAAACATTCTATAAACTAAGGTACTAAGATATTAATAATTGAGTAATTGATAACTGTATCCTATGGTCGAGAAAATATGAAATTAAACTAAGCTACTAAATGGATTATTGAACTGAAGGTGAGACTGATACTATAACTAAGACTGTATCAAAGACTGTAGCTAAGTCTCTAAGTGGAACAGAGGTTGGTTTCGATAGGTGAGGGTTAGACTGGTACTAAAGTACTAAATTAGGATGGCTAAGTAACTGATAGCTGAAATCCATGGTTCTATAGGACTATCTAAGTCCTTGACAGAAGATTGATTACTGAATTGATGCTATAACTTAGGCATAAGGAATAGAGCATCAATACAAAGAATTCACCAAGGGATTTAAACTGAGGGTATATGTGATATAATCTGAGTTTACTGATCATTAGAAGTGGAGCATGAGTCATGAGGTCTAAGCATACAGTAAAGCTTGACTTAAGTGCATGAGTCATGAGTTGCAATACCAGAGTATGGGGTTTTTTTCTTTCATGGAACATGATTCATAACACTAAGTGAACTGGGATTCCTCATACTAGGAACTGGAAAAGTACCTGATTCTATGGAAAATGCATGAATATGAGTTGTGTTCATGGAATTGACACGTGAAGTATGCATAAGTATCATGTTGACGGTAGTATAAAAGTTTGCACTGAGATAGGAACATGATGGGAATTACCTTCTGTTATTGATTTCCTACACATACTAGCATTACTACTAGAATATGAAAGCCTGATATTTCTAAGATATCATAATCGAACAGTTCCTGTATACCTATCGGGCAATGTTAGCCAAACCCTTTAGGGTGAAGACTGAGAAGGGTCCTGTTAATGTTTGATATGACCTTAAGATTTACTGTTATGCACAAAGTTACAATAGAAAAAAAGCTCATGGATCTGAAGGTGCATAAATATGTAAATAAGAGATCGGTAACATACCAGTGACTGCATGAGGAGAAATTTCCTTATTTTATCGAGACTGAAGTCCATAGAAACTACTTGGGCATTGCCCACTGACGGCACTAGAAGTGGTATCCTACTGATTCGAGCAACTGGATTGAGCTAAAGAACGATTGTGCTATCTTCTAGATCAGGCTTAGGACAGTCTCAGACTTTGTGACCGGACTCGCTATATCAAAAATGCCTATCACTATTGTCTCTACACACACTATTATAATTCTTACCACACTCTTAGTAAAAGGATAAGTAAGAACCCTGCTCACACAACCATGGGTTTTAGAGCCTGGTACCCATTATGATTATGAATCTTGAACTTAGGTACTAGTGTACTGGCTGGAGATATAGCTGGAACAAAGGATTTTGGGAGGAACTTAAAATTATTACCACCTTCTAACTTAGACTGATCAAAATTAAAATTACCTGTGCTCGCTATCTTATTTTCTCTCATCCTATGCATTCCCACCTTAATTTGTTGGGTATAAATTATATGCCTTGGTGGAATAACAGCCTACTGATTTCTCTGAGATACGAATGAGTAATATAAATTAAGGGGATCAGTTCTAAATTCACCATGACAGACATGCTCGGCCAGGGAATCTGCCAAAATGGGCGACGGTGCTGACTGATTCTTGATTCTTCTCTCGTTAGTCCTTTTGGGAGGAATGTTCTATAAATGAAAGAAAGAGGCAGATTAGACTGAGATTTAAAGTTTGAGCCTATCACTGGCATGATATAAATACTAAAGGAAGGGAAACTATTCCTAAAACATATTATAGCCCCTTATACATAAATCTGGTACTCAACACACCCATGCATAAGACTATTCTATATCCAGCTTTTTAAACTTCCTAGGGCACTATTGAACCCTAGGCTCTGATGCCAAGTTTTGAACGCTCTGAATCTGATACCTAGAATGCTACACGGTGCTCACAATCCTAAAGGACCATAAGCCAACCCATGACTGATATCAGTAACTGAACACTGCATAATATACTGTATAAATATGGAATAATAGGGCTAAAAAGAAATAAGGTTCAATTATCTGATAAAACATAACATTTGGAAATACGGTATATCAATACAAAAACTAAAATAAACTGTCTGAACATGCTAGTCTGAAATCCTCTAAACTATTTGAAAATTGTGGAGTTGATGGGATATGTCCTCAACTAACTCCATCTACTAAAACTAAAATAATAAAGTAATGAGCTAATTATGCTATCCTTAAATGATGATGACTCACTGCAAATCTACTACTGCTGGCTGCATCTGAAGCTAAGTGCGATCGAGAAATTGGGCGTCCCTACTATGGTATAAAACACCATAGCACATAACAAAACTATGCATCAGTATATCTGAATTTACTGGTATACAAAGTGAGGTAGGCTAATTGCATGGGGTTCATATGCATGAACAACACTAACTGACAGAATAACATGAATGTGAGAATACATGCATGAATATGCAAATGTAAATGAGATCATGATAATACTGACTACTGAGTCTGAATACTGATAACATGAGTTTTGTATAACTTATATACTGTTCATTGAGTGACTGTGTTTGACAGTCCTGATTTCGCACGAAACTGAGTGACTGTATCTAACAATCCTAAATCTAAAGAACTATCTGGGTTCTTTAACTAGGACTAAGACTGAGATTGTGGGAAGTAGTTATCTAACTGAAATGCCCCTTTTTTGTATAGAGTTTGGGTCAAATCTGCAACCCCAATTGGAAGGGTGTCAATACCATGCTACTGGTAAGAACAAGTTGCGAGTGACCCTCATCTGGTAGTATCCCAAAAGAAGAATAGTGGGACCCTCAGCTGGCAGTGTTAATAAACCTCATCAACCATCATCTGTTAGTTTTGATGTCTCAACCTATGCTAGATACATAGTTCTGAAATGCAAGGATTGCTTCTAAGTATCACACTGTCTACTGTCAGTAGGTGCCTTCATCCTTGGGTTCACTCAGTACTGAATCCTACTCCCAACTGAATAGACACTAAACTTATTATACTGAGATAAACTAGACTAATTTCACTAAATTCCTGGACTGACGAAATATTACTGAATTCTGTTAATAGACTGAGTTCATGAGATTACTGAGTTTTCCTTAGTCATGTAACTAACTAAATTCTATTGAGTTCTTAAACTAAGAATACTACTGATCATAGAGTGACTGAGGTTATCATAAAACTGACACTGGCTCTAGCACACAGCTAAGTTGTCGGGTACAAATACCCCCATGACTCGATAGCATAAAACTGACAAGACATGATACTTCTTGAACACATGACAATAGTCAACAATTCATAGTACAACCATTAGGGATTTTCATAAAGTATTTGTATGTCATTAGCTTACACATGATTACGAATACAGATAAACATGTCATAATTTCATAAGTCTAATCTCAAGATTATTCCACCAAACCATTGCAATGCATAACAATAACATGAAGGTTATTGTGAGCATAAGGGTAAAGCATGGATTCATCAATTTGGTTAGAATTGAGTCATAAAGCATAATTCTTATTCTCTTAGGAATTTTATCAAACATCTTGCATTCATAATTGAGGGTTAGGCATGAACATTAAAGTTATACATCATGGAAACATTATTCACTTCAAGTACAAGAATTCCAACGACATGCTAACATAATTTCATTATATGATTCAACAACATACAATTTATATTTTTGAAAGGGTTTCTTGAGCTTCAAGGGTGACAGGAACCAATGAATCAACACTTTACATACCTTATATGGAAGTTTCTTCAAGATTAACAGTGGAATCTCCTGGATTAGAACCATCACTTGAAAACCCTAGACTTGTTCTTGAAGGAATTTGAGAGAAACAACTATATTTTAGTGAAAATCTAGATGAATCTGGTGTTATAGGCTTATATAGGGGTTGAAAATAGACCCTTTTGCCCTTAAAGATGTGAATATTTAATGACTAAAAACTTGGCATCGACGTAATTGGCGACGCGGCTCGTCGTTGGCATCAATGCTATACCCGATGCATCATGCCATGATCATGCCAAGACTCAGTTTTTTTTACTAGAAGTCCCTAGAAGAATCTTAACAAATGCGATAGGTGGCATGGTGCACCAATATCACGTTGTTCCACTATTTATGGACACCAAACGTGGTCTAAACGAGTTTAGAAAAATGTGAAACTTTTTCGAGAACACCTATCAAACTCTATGAAAATGAATAAATAAAAATATGAACTATTAAGGGGCATTAAGGTCTTGAAATGTGATCTCCAACCTTCGAAGGCAAAAAATAAACTATGTCTGGAATCTTAGCTAGAATTTTCTAATTCTGAGACCCCTTGACAAGCCTAAAGGACCGAATTAAGCTGAGAAATTTTGCAGGATCTTATAATATCTCTCCCTTGGGAATATTCATCCTCGAATGAGACTAACTAAGATGGGAGATATGATAAGTCAAAGTATATTTTGATCATAAACAACTGAAACATGAGTACATGACTGACATTACTGATTTACTGAGATTCATACTGAGCATGCATATCTAATGCATGATTTCATGACTGAGCTGATACATGGATGTGTGAATAAGAGTACTGATTCACTTATTCATGGATATATGATACACGAATACATGATTGACATGATGTATGATCACATGACTGAATATGCAATGGTAGTTGATAGCAAACTTATAATGGAAATCTGAGCATAAAACTGGATACAAAGTTGTAACTGAAATTTAAACATGAAAATGAATAAGCTTTAACAAAAGCTATTACCTTGGGCTGAGTTTGAGTTTGTAGAGAAAAGGTGAGGGTACTTGGTCCTCATGTCTTTTTCTTCTTCTAAAGTACCTCCCTCAACGGATTGATTCTATCAAAGAACTTTTACGAGAGAAACTTTTTTGGTCCTCAGTCTGCGAGTCTGGTAGTCATGGATTTTGATTGCAATCTCTTCATAAGAGAGGTAGTTATGAATGTCTATTCCTTCTATAGGGACTACAATAGCTGGGTCACCTATGAACTTCTTAAGTAAGAAGACATGAAACACTGGATGGACTAAGGCTAGATCTAAAGGTAATTTGAGCTCATAAGCTACCTTACCAAAGAGATTGAGAATTTTGAAGGGACCGATATATCGGGGACTAAGATTTTCCTTATTGATGAACCGTTTCACTCCCTTCATGGGAGATATTTTCAAATAAACAAAATCATCAATCTCAAACTCGAGATGTTTCTTGTGTACATCTGCTTCCGATTTTTGTCAGCTCTGAGTTGTCTTGAGACTTTCTCTAACCAAATGGACTTTCTCTAAGGTATTGAATATCAAGTCAAGCCCTGCTACTGTGGCCTCACCCACTTCAAACCTACCGATTGGAGATCTACATCCTTACCGTAGAGAACTTCGAATGGAGCCATCTTAATATTTTAATAATAGTTGTTGTTGTATGCAAACTCAATCAAAGGCAAGTGGTCATACCAGCTACCCTCGAAATCAATAGTACACGCTCGTAGCATATATTCTAAAGGCTGGATGGTCCTTTCTGCTTGACCATCTATATGGGGATGAAAGGTTGTACTAAGATGAACTCGGGTACCTAGACCCCTTTAGAATGCTTTCTAAAAATAAGAGGTGAATTGGGTGCCTCTATCCGACACAATAGACAATGGGACATCGTGTAATTTGACCAACTCCCTGATATAGTGTTTGGCATAATCCTTGATGGAATAAGAGGTATAAACTAAAATAAAATGAGCTAACTTGGTCATTCAGTCTATAATGACCCAAACTGAATTATGCTGATGACGAGTACGAGGCAAACTTGTCACGAAGTCCCTATTTACTTTTTCCCACTTCCAAGTAAGAATAATGAACTCCTGCATTAACCCACTAGGTTTCTAATGCTCAATCCTAACCTATTGATATATAGAGCACTTAGCCATAAATTTTGAAATATCTCTTTTCATCCCACTCCACTAATAGATCTCCCGCAAATCATGGTACACCTTAGTGGCCCCTAGATGAATCGAGTAACGCACACCATGTATTTTTGCAAGGATTCACTACCTTAAGTCTTCTACACCTAGAATATATAGATGAACCTAACAACGCAAAACACCGTCCCCCCTTGGGAGAAAAACCTCTACTTTTTGATCTTTGACGAACTCTTTCAACTTGACTAGATTGGGATCTTTCTCTTTCTTTTCCTTTACTTTAGAAATAAAAGATGATTCTGAACTAGTATGAACCAATAATCATTCTAGGAGTGCATGAACGGGAACATGAGAACATAATTGAGACTGGAACGTGATATATAAGCTGAATATCGTAAACTGAACTAAGACCATGAATGCATGGCTTATGACAGATATGTCAATTTGAGGGTCAACTTACAAACATACCCTACTCCAAGATGGTTTCATTGTGTAAGGAAGAAAATAGAAGGTCTATGTCATGGAAGTTTAGGGATTATAGTGTATCTCCCCCTTGGGACACTATGTCCCTCTAAGAACGTTTACTTTAGTGAGATACTCGGGATAATTGAGGTGATGCACAGGGCACCTATGAACTAAATTGTGATTGAATATCTGGGAACTAAAATTCAGGCATGATACATTATTTGAGCTGGACACGCCTCTACTTGGTTTGTCCTTCTCAAAATAATTACTTCATGAGACTTCGGATAGGGCCAAAGGATGAAAAGATGGGAACTCACAATATACAAATTTGTTCGTCTGACTGCTGAACTAAATTATTGGTTTTACGAATGAACTTATACTGAAACTTATACCCAACTATGCTCTCCACCTTAGTCAGACACTTCACCTGAGACTACTAAAGATATCTGCATGGGCGCTGAGTACAAATGCATGAACTTACTAACTTATCTGATTAACTACACGACTAATAGCTTAATATTAGGCATGTAAGACTGAAATATGCTTAGTCTGAATAGCTGGACTATAATTACGGATCAATATACATTGAGGTAAGGACGGACTGGGAAACATGAAATAACTAAGCATGTATTCATGAAAATTGTATTATCTGAGAAAGCAATACCAAGTGCATAGCATAATACTGAAACATTCTATAAACTAAGGTTCTGAGATATTGATAACTGAGTAACTGATAACTTTATGCTATGGTCGAGCAAATATGAAATTAAACTGAGCTACTAATCTAATTACTGAACTAAATCTGAGACTGACACTATGACTAAAAGTGTATTGAAGACTGTAGCTAAGACTGTAACTGGGACTAAAGCCTAGTTTTGAATAGCTGAGGGTTAGACTGGTACAGAAGTACTCAATTCAAATGGCTAAGTAACTGATAGCTCAAACCCAAGGTTCTGTAGGACAATTTGAGTCCTTAACTTAACATCGATTACTAAATTGATGATATAACTGAGGCATGAGGAATAGAGCATCAATATCACATATTAATTGAGGGATAAAAAATAAGGGTATACGTGATATAATCTGAGTTTGACTAATAATTAGGAGTGGAGCATGAGTCATAAGGGCTGAGCAAACTGTAAAGCTTGAGTTGCGTGCATAAGTCTTGAGCGGCATGACCTAAGTCTGGGGTTTTCTGCATTCATGGAACATAATTCGTAACACTAAGTGAACTGGGATTCCTCATACTTGGAACTGGAAACATACCTGATTCTATGGAAAGTGCGTGAATATGAGCTATGTTCATAGAATTGAGACGTGAAGCATGCATAAGTATCATGTTGATTATAGTACAGAACTTTGAAATAAGATAAGAATGGGTCGGTAATTACCTTCCCTTATTGATTTCCTACACATACTGGCATTACTACTAGAATCTGAAGGCCTGACATTTATAAGATATCATAACCAGACAGTTTATGTATACATATCGGGCTATAATAGACTGACCCATTACGGTGGAGACTAAGGATGGTCCTATTAATATTTGATATGACCATAAGATTGACTGTTATGCATAGAGTTACAAAAGAAAAAAAATCTCATGGATATGAAAGTACATAAATATATAAGAGAGAGATTGGTAACATACGATTGACCGCATCAGGAGAACTTTCCTGATCTTCCCTAGACTGAAGTGCATAAAGTCTGCTTGGGTGTTTTGCACTAGTGGCACTAGAAGTCTGCTTGACCTATCACTACTTACTCTACACACACTCTTATGATTCTTACAACACTCTTTGCAAAGCAGATGGTTAAGATCCCTCCTCGCACTACCCTGGGTTTTGGAGCTTGGCATCCTCTTATGACTGTCAATCTTTAACTTAGGTACTGGTATATTGGCTGGACATGGAGATGGAACTAAGCATTTTGGGTGGAAAATAAAATGATTACCACCTTATTACTTAGACTGAGCAAAGTTAAAATTACCTATTATCTCTCTCTTGTTTTCTCTCGTCCTATGCTTCCCCACCTTAATCTACTGGGAATAAATCATATACCTAGGTGGAATAATATCCTACTAATTTCCCTAAGCTACTAATGAGTAAGATAAAGTAAGGTACCCAATTCTTAATTCGCCATGAATGACATGCTCGCACAAGGAATCTACCTGAACGGGTGGCGGTGCTGACTGATTCCTGATTCTTCTTTGGTTAGTCCTTTTGGTAGGCATGTTCTTTAAATGAAAGAAAGAGGCATAGTAGACTGAGAGTTTTAAGTTTGAGCCTATGCTCACTGGTATCATATGAATACTGAAAGAAGGGAAACTATTCCTAAAACATCTTATAGCCTCCTGTACATAAATGTGGCGTGCAATACACCCATGCACAAGACTTTACTAGATGTAGATTTTCAGACTTCCTAGGACACTATTGAACCCTAGGCTCTGATACCAAATTTGTAACACTCCAAATCTGATACCCAGAATGCTACACAGTGCTAGCAATCCTAAAAGACCATTAGCCAACCTATGACTGATATCTATAATAGAGCATTGCATGATATACTATACAAATATGGAATAATAGGGCTAAAAGGAAATAAGGTTCAATTATCTGATAAAACATAACATATGGAAATATGGTATATCAATACAAAAAGTAAAATAAACTGTCTGAACATGCTAGTGTGAAATCCTCTAAACTGTTTGAAAATTATTGAGTTGATGGGATATGTCCCCAACTAACTCGGTCTACTAAAACTGAAATAATAAAGTAATGAGCTAATCATGAAATCCTCGAATGATGAGGACTCACTGTAAATCTACTACTGCTGGCTGAATTTGAAGCTAAGCATGATCGGGAACTTGGGCGTCCCAACCTATGGTATAAAACACCATAGCGCACAAGAAAAGTATGTGTCAGTACATCTGAATGTACTGGTATTCAAAGTAAGATAGGCTGAATACATAGGGTTTATATGCATGAACAATACTAACTGACTAAATAACTTGAATATGAGAATCCATGCATAAATACGTAACTATAAATGAGATCATGATAATACTGACAACTGAGTTTGAATACTGATAACATGACTTTTGTATAACTGATATACTGTTAACTGAGCGACTCTGTCTGACAGTCCTGATTCTGATGGAACTAGCAGAGTTTTATACTGAGCTGAGTGACTGTATCTGATAGTCCTAAATCTAAAGAAATATCTAAGTTCTTTTAGTGAGACTTGGGGAAGTAGTCATCTAACTGACATGCCCCTTTTCTGTATAGAGTAGGGGTCTAATCTGTAACCCTAATTAGAAAGGTGTCAATATCGTACTGCTAGTAAGAAAAAACTGTGAGTGACCCGTATCTGGTAGTTTCTCAAAAGAAGAATGGTTGGACCCTCAATTGGAAGTGTTAATCCACCTCATCAACCCTCAACTATCAGTTTTGATATCTTAATCTATGTTAGCTGCATAGTTCTGGAATGCAAGGATTGCTTCTAAGGATAACACCCTCTACTATCAGTGGGTGCCCTCATCCTAGGGTTTGATCGATGCTGAATCCTACTCCTAAATTATACTTAGATAAACTAGACTGAGTTCACTGAATTCTGTGGACTGATGGAATATTACTGAATTCTGTTAACTGACTGAGTTCATGATATTACTATGTTTTCCAGAGTCATGTAACTGAATGAATTCTATTGAGTTCTTTAGCTAACTGACAATACTACTGATCATGGCGTGACTGAGGTTATCATGAAACTAACACTGGCTCTAGGCACAAAGCTAAATTGCTGGGTACAAGTACCCCTAGGAGTCAATAGCATGAAACTGACAAGACATGATACTTCTTAAACACATGGCCATAGTCAACAATTCATAGTACAACCATTGGGGATTTTCATAAAGTATTTGTATGTCATAAGCTTACACATGAATAGAAATACATATAAATATGTCATAATTTCATAAGTTCAATCTCATGAGCATTCCACCAAACCATTACAATGCATAACAATAATAGGAAGGTCATTGTGAACATAAGGGTAAAGCATGGATTCATCAATTTGATCACAATTGAGTCATGAAGAATAATTCTTATTCTCTTAGGCATTTTAGCAAACACCTTGCATTCATAACTTGAGGATTAGGCATGAACATTAAAGTAATACATCATGGCAACATTATTCACTTCAAATACAAGAATTCCAACCACATGCTAACATAATTTCATTATATGTATTAATGATTTCAACTTGGTAATCATACAACAACATAAACATGGATATGATTCAATACATAACATGGAATTCAAAATTTATATTTTTGAAAGGGTTTCTTGAGCTTCATGGGTGAAAGAAACCCATGAATCAATACTTTACATACCATAGATGTAAGTTTCTTAAAGATTAATGGTGGAATCTCCTAGATTAGAACCTTTACTTGAAAACACTAAACTTGTTCTTGAGGAAATTGAGAGAAAAAATTATATTTTTGTAAAAACCTAGTTAAATCTCATGTTATAGGATTATATAAGGGTGGGAAATTGGCACTTTTCACATACACAAGTGCTCTCTGAACCATGCAATAAGGTCACCCATAACACGGCTCTCCCACTTGAGTTATCTTAGCCCCAAGCCATGCTATTCAATAATATTAGAAAAATGGCAGCGTAAAGTAACAACTAGTATGCGCAGACATTTAATGACTGAAAAATGGCCATCAATGCGATTGGCGACGCAGTTTATCTATGGCTTCGATGAGATACCCGATGCATCGCTCCATAATCATGCCAAGCCTCAGTTATTTTTACTGGAATTCCCTAAAAAAATGTTAACCAATGCGATAGTTGATGCGGCGCACTAAGATCACATTGGTCCACTATTTTGGGACACCAAATATGGTCTAAACGAGTTTTAAAAAATCTGAAACTCATTCGAGAACACCTATCAACCTTTTTGATCATGAATTAACAAAAATATGGACTATTAAGGGATATTAAGGTCATGAAATACGATTGCCAACTTTCAAAGGCTAAAAATAAACTAAGTCTGAAATCTTTGCTAGAATTTTCTAAGTCTGGACCCCTTAACAAGCCTAAAGGACTGAATTAAGATTAAAAATTTTGTGGGGTCTTACAAGTTATCATTTGAGCATTCAAATGGCTCTTTTTGAGAATTTTTATGGTAGATGATGTAGGTAACTTATTGGTTGGTTTGAGATTGGTGAGACTATGTTATTTGGTCCTTCCTTGGTTTACTAAGCCATGGAAAAGGGTAAAGTGATTAGATAAAGGCTTAAGAAAACCCAAAGTCGCCAAAAGTCTCATAGAGATGTGAGGTAAAGGGAGTTGGAGTTTGAGATTAGTGATTGGGAGTTCTTAAAAGTTTCTTCGATGAAAGAAGTTATGAGGTTTAGGAATAAGTGGAAGATTTTTCCCCATTATATTGGTCCATATTAGATATTAAGGAGATTTGGTAATGTTGCTTATGAGTTGGAGTTTCCTGTGAGTTTGGCTTCCATTCATCCATTTTTCCATGTGTCTATGTTGAAAAAGTGCATGGGTGATCCTCCTTCATTGTTCCTATGGGGGGTGTTGATATTTTATGTTCTTTGTCTTACGAGGAAGTCCCGATGGAGATTTTAGATAGGCAAGTTCATATGCTTAGAATTAAGGATGTGGCTTCGATAAAGGTACTTTGGAGAAATCAAAAGGTGGAAAAAGCTACATGGAAAGATGAAAATAATATGAACGCTAAATATATATTCTTATTCCTTGGGTTTGATAACGATTCTTAAGGTATGTGTTCTTTTATTCTAACTACATTTTGAATTTGTTCTCAGTTTTGGTTTCATTTTGTCTTGTATTCATGCTAGAGTACCGCTAACTTCTCATTCAGGGATGAATGATCCTAATAGGGTATAATGTAATACCTAAGGTTTTGGACTATGAAATTTCTAATGTAAAATTAAGCACTATCCAGGAAATAACTCAAGTGATGAGTCGTTACCACTCTTAATGATTCATCAGCTGAGACTCATCATCTCAATAGTAAATTTGCCTAAGGTTACTGTTTGGATCACTACTAGACCTCACGATTCATTAGGTAAGGTCATAAGACATGGTGAGAGAATCATAACCAAAATAGGGAGATAGCCCAAAGTTTCTACTTAGGATATGAGCCCAGGAAATGACTCATGACCAATCACCACGAGTCATTACCCGATGCATAGCGACTAGGAGCTACTTTGCCTGCATATTTTAATTAAAGGTAATTTAGTTTTTTTCCTTCTATTAAACTTTACCCATATCTAAGGGAATATATTAACACCAGTTAATCAAATCAAAGACTACTCTCACCATCTTAAACTCCCCGAAGTAAGAGAAAACTATTGTTTTCAATGAATTCAATCTTTAAGCTCTCAATTTTGGATTTTCTTCCTATTTTTGTGTATTTCAGGCATTTTTCTCATCCCTGCACTTATATTTTTCATTATGGCATCAATTGGTTTATTAACCATGCGGTTTATTTGTGGGATTGAAAATTGGGTTGAGGGATTTTTAATGTTAATCACTTGGATTGTTTTCCCTATTGTTGCAAATGCAATATTCTCACATTAATCACTAGTTTGGAGAAGAATTAGGGCAATATGGCATTATTTGTAATGGGGAACATAGATTTCCCCCAATTGATGGATTTTTTTGCATGAAAATGGCATTAGCCATGACCCACTTTGTAAATTGGTTTTGGAATAAGGGTAGTTGCATGGCTTTACTTTCTCCTCTAACTATAGCATTGCATTAAATGCTAAACGGAATAAAAATGGTTTTAAAAGGCCTTTGTGGCCATGTTTTTTTTATTAAAATGGAACTTGGTAGTCTATTGGTTAACAAGATATTTATGGAATAATAAAACTAGCTTGCAAGTATAATTGGTATGAAGATACCAAAAGGTAAATGCCTTAATAATGACTCTAAGGTTAATGGTTGGGTTTATGTGCAAATATTTTAATTTTAGTTTAAAGGGGGTTCTGTAGCTTGCGATGAAGGTGGAGGTCTCAGGGAAATCAATACTGAAAATAACATTTTTCGGCGTGGGGGTCTTTATGACCATGTCCATATTTGATGCATTATATATTTTGGGATGGTTATAGCCTTGGTGTCTCTGTACCTCCTATGGATTTCCTCGGTTCGTGTGACTATCATGCGTTAGGGCCCTTTAACCAGGGGGAGATAAACCCATATAGCCTTTGGGTTTCCTTAGGATGGATAGAGCTATACAGTCTAGGTTAATGATTTCAAAATCTCATGTTCATGGCCCTTTACATATCCTGGCATCCTATATATATATATGTATGAATGTGTGCATATGGTTTTATTAATTTTGGACATGGCTTTATTTTATGACTTTCCTTAAGTTACATGCATGTGCTTATTCCACAGACCATCCTAGGATGCTACATGATTTCATTATGTAGGATCCTAAGACTTTTTTGTTACCCTCTATGTAGCATTAGGTGGTGCATTTGTTCATTGGTTTTTGTGAAGTGGTGAGCCTCTATCTTCCAGGATAATTGGCCATTTCCTTAGGTTTCTTTTATGATTTTGAGAATTGAAGAGTTCCATTGTCATGGTCGAAAGTATGCCTCAACCTAATTTGGTATTCTGGGTTTAGAGGCTTTGTGGACAAGTGTGGGAATTATTGGTCATTGTTTTTGTTTCGTATTCTCTTCCTTGATTTTACATACATATTTCATTTGATTTGGTTTTGATTCTGCTTCAATATTTGTTGTGCTTAGGTGTTTTGGAAAAGAGGGGGAGGGTTCTCTGACCCACGCCAGGCTTGAGATACCCGTCATGATTTGTCCTTGGTTTGGGTCATAACAGTATCCTAGATCCAAGTAGATGTTTCCCTTAGGTTGGCTTATCGGGGTCTAGTAGTAGGACCCATTTTCCTTTTTAGATAAATTATTTGAATTTTTCTCATTTTGGCTCATATGGGCTTATGTATGTTTCTTAGGTTGTTACCATAGGAATGGGTTTACTTAGACTTGATTGCACGCCTATTTCGGTCCATTATCCTTAGGAAGCATAGTCACAATATTTGACAAAACCTCTTTGATCTAGTAATTGGAACCATCCCAACCCAAGAGGCTTTGACCTAGATCAAAGTAAATTATTATGGTTAATTATCATTGAAGTTACCTGATGGTGTAAAAAGTGATAGATTGACAGTATACAAAACTTAAACTCAATTAGTATACCATCTTAAAGATAAAGGAACAGAAAATTAATTTGGTTAAATTTTGGTTTATCTTTTGAAAAAATGGGAAAGGTTATCTTTTAATTTCTTCAAACAAATAGTTCTTTCGATTGTTAACTTTGGTGTTGAAATTAACATATATCAGTAGTGCTCCACCTCATGAAGTCGATGTCATAAAGAAATGGTCGAGGCTAATAAAATTAATGCACACCTCTCCAACAAGTCTTTGGATGCTCAAATATGAAAACTTCTTTAATGAAATAATAATATAAAAATAGTAGAAAAAATTATAATTAAAAGGCTATATGCTTCGCTGAAATTTCAATAAAACATGATTTTAGTTTTCATTTCCATAATCGATGTCTTTATTTGTGTAAACAATTAAACGAATAAAATCTAAATAAAATATAAGTACTACTTACTTGAATTCATGCCTAGATATAATAAAAAAAATGCATGTAATACAATATCATCCATTTCCATATAAGAAATAAAAATGTTAAAACAAAAATATTTATAGAAAATAAAGAATATGAAGAATGTAGTAAATATGTTCACGAATAAATATAAAAAATAATATAAGAAAAAAGAGAGAGACTAGCTAAACATTGTATGTCATTGTGAGAGTGTATACAAGAAAGGTTTCAAAGCTAGAATTTTATTCCAGCTCATCTTTTATTTAAATTTCAATTGAAAAATCACATAAATTAATTTTTTTAAAAAAGGGATCTTTATATTACTCTTCCATATTCTTGATTTTTAAATATAATAATATTGCATCCAAAAGCGCACCCAAATGTGTATTATCATACAAGTAATATAGAATTGAGAGTCTAAATATCATACCCATAGAAACTAGTCATTTAACTATTCACCAAATTCGACTAACACTAATTATTTATTCAAGTGGTGGATTGTAGAGATATATTTATGAATAAATTAAACTAAAAAGAAAATAAAGTAATTAACTAATGGATAATTAACAAAGAGGAGCAGATTTTATGTAATCAATGAATGAATCAATCTAGATTACGGATTCACTAAAAATCATATCAAGCATCCATTTCACCAACTTATTTTATTATTTAGTTTCTTATTTACAGGGTTGAATATATGATCATGGTCTTCCAAACCTGTAATCTTCTATTCAAGCTAAACTCACAACTACATCGTTGAGTGGACATGTGAGAATTTAATTCAAACGTATTAACTTTATCTTTCCTTTTTATAACCAAGCAAGGTGATCTAGGTATATTTCTATCTTAGCCACAAGTTAATTCTTTATTTTACTGAAGAAGAGATTTTATTCCATAAATTCTTTGTTCTATCTCATTGATTATTATTCCGAGTTCACAATTAGAATATAAATTTATTTTAAAGGTAGCTAAGTATTAAACTAGTAAGTACAAGAATAGAACAACTTTGATGGTAAAGAAACAAATCAAATCATGAGTTACAAAAAAATGTGATGTCACAATCATAATCCTAGAATACGAAGTTTAATTCCACGTAGCCATAGAGAAATTACAACAAATCAATGAAATAAAAACTTAAAATATAAGCAAATAAGGAAAGAAAAAGATAAAACCAAAATTCTTCGACCTCTACAATAGCTCCTAGCTCCTCCTAAGTCAAATTTGTATAAAAACTAATTTTATTAAATATTTATAGGCACGTGAAAAAGCTTCAAATAAAATAATTGAGTATAAATTAGATTGAAAAAGATTAATTCTAAATAATTCTTGTTCATGTTGTATTGCAAAGGCGGTAGCTTATGTTTTTGTCTACTAAATCACTTTGCACTTATAGATTATAGTTCATTATTTAATTAATTTAATTCATTAACTAGTCTGCTTGATTTCCTTCTATAATCTTTCATTTTTAATTTGGTTATGCTCCAACCACCATTTTAATCCTACATATTAAAATATAAAATTAAGCATAATACATAAAATCAATTCCCAAAAAGGACAAATAATAATACTGAATGTGAGGTAAAGATAAAAATATATATTTTTTACCTCACATCAAATTTATATCCTTCATTCTACTATATATAAATGACTAAGATGAACAAACATAGCTTATAAAGTTGTACGAAACACATCACAAATTGTATAACTTCTCTTCTCTTCAATAAAGCCCAAGTGTGCACTTATCTTTTAGAAAACTATTTATGCGGTTGATGGTAAAGATCCTTTCCTTCGTTATAGTAAGTCTAACATGCCAAAATTTGGATTAAGGTTTTTCCCATATTAAGAGTGTGAAATTTTAGGCTAGGCTAGTCTTGGATGAAATCCAAATGTAGTATGGTCTGGGTTAATTAAAGAAAAAATTAGATAAATATTAGGTGATTTGGGGTGATTAATGACATCTAAGATGACAATGAATTCATAGAAACTTTTTAAAGTAAACTGAGGTAAGCATTTAATAATACAAACAATTGTTAGGTGTGAAAATGCCCAAAAAATAATTTAAGAAAATAATACACTCAAATTACGCTTGAGAAAAAATTAAAATGAAAAGGTAAAATGAGTCCCAAAGGGATTAACCAAAAAGGCCAAAAGAAGTTAGGTTGTTCGGGGGCTTACCACTGTAGTGGTAGGATAACCACAACAATGATAAAAGTTACGTAGTGATACCTAGCACTAGCCAGCCCAGACGAATTTTATAAACCATCTCCTCTATTTTTTTCCTAAGTTGCCCCATTTCACCAAAAATACTCTAAAAACCTCCACTTTTTCAAACATAAGATTTAGAGATCAGGGTTCATGAAAGAAATTTTAAGGAACACTCAATGGAAACCCGACATGAATGACACTTAGCTTTAACGAGACAACTCTCTCTCCTTAATAGCATCAAAATTTAACAATGAGGTGGGTTATGGTTTATTTACTATAGTAATTAGACTTGGGCTAGACTAATTAGTATTAATAGTAACATCGAGAGTTATTCTGCATTATGCCTTTGTGCACGGTGATTAGAAGTCAAAATTAGTGAAAACCTAATTAGGATTTAATATTGTGATTAATCATTGTAACTCCTATTAAGGTAATATTCATGGTATGAAATGGGAAGAACCTTATGATAATCCTACCAAGATGAGAAAATAAAGCAGCTTATAAGAAAGATAGGTTAAGCACAGTAAAAAGAGAGAGTAGTACTAAGTTAGGGTGTGATAGAGAGTGATCTTTGTAAAACTTATAGTTATGTGTTGCATTGAAGAAGGTTATAAATTGTAATTTAGAGATAAGGATTGAAATTAACCTAAGATAAATTTTTAAGTGACCAATACGCAGACTTAAGTGGATAAGATCCATCAAATAATCAGAGCAAAAAGATGAGGTCAAGTGTGGGAGTTCCCATATATGTAATAGGGAGGAATTGAGTACTAGGTCATGGACATGAATGAGACTCATGAATAAATGGATATGTAATTGCATCTAGCTGTAAACCCTCAGTTAGGTAGAAAGTGCATAGTGAAAGATTAATGATATATGTACCTAAGTAATCGTATGGAACTAAGAGTATATCTTATTATTACATGTGGAATAATAATTGTGAATGCTTTCAAGAAATACTTGTGATGATTTGTTGTGTTGCATATTTATACATTTTGGTGTTACAGGGATATTGATTTTATGATTAAAATTATAATGTTTGTTGTTGATAATGTTCATATGTAACCCATGTTGTTCGTGAGGTTGGTAATATTTATAGTGTTGATGAGGTTTTTAAGAGGAAGAGATAAATGCACATATTGCATTCATTCATTTTTATGCTTTGACTTTATTTTGTTTTATGTATTATCATTGAATTCTTTAGTGCATCGATCCATTAGCAAAACTGATAGAATGTAGTAGACCTTATGAATTAAAGGTATGTCCTAGTTTAATTAACTATCTGAGTATATAATTATGAAGCGTGTTGTATGGTTTTATCCCTTTTCATAAGGATTCTCAAGTTATGAATTCCTTAATTATTGTAGAACCATTTATGGTTGTCATAGTTCTATTTTGATAAGGTGTCTAGATCTAACCTAAAGTGAGTTAGGAATATTGGAAATAAGGTTAATAGATTAGTTAAGCGGAAATAGGGCATAAGTTAGGGTGGGTGGTTCAAGGACAAAGATATATAAAAATGTTAATTTTCAGGTAAGTTATAGAGATGTTGTAAGTTGTTTGTTAACGAATTCGTAACCTGGAATTTAGAAAACTAGAACCTTACATGATGTTATAATTTCTCCCAATTTATTATTAAAGTTATTTATTTTTAACCCTAGTTGGCCTATGTTACCTACCGATATATATGGCTGTACTGATACAATATTTATTATATCTCTAATCAGATATGTAGCTATGGTAAAGGTCTGTTGGTGCTTTTATCACAGCAAGGATGATAATTCAGCAACAACTCTTGCCTTTTCTATTCCACATGGATGTTGTGTCATGGACTCTCCTGTACTATGTCTGTTATTGTACCAATTTAGGCTAGTTTCTGATATTTATTGTTAAGTATTTTCAACATCACTATTGTGTATGTAATGTATGAAACTAGGTTTATATTTTGATGTTAACTAGATTAATAGATTGAATAAAGGACCACTTAAATAAGTTAACTAATTATCTTATTGAAAATGAAGGGTTTCAACTTCTATACTAAATAAAATATAATTTGAAAGGGTTCTTCTATTTGGGATGGGTGTTAGTTAGGTGCCTACATGATATAGCTAGTTGGGTCATGGGAAGATGGTACTAGAGCCTAGGTTACTAGTCTTCCACTACAAGAGCAAATATATAGTAAAGTCCAATAGATTGGTGTGTTGACACATCCATAGTAAATATATAGAAGGCTACAAGGCATGTAGGAAACTATCTTACTTTTTTCTCTCCTATGTGATATGTTAGTATTATCTTCCTGAGTTGAGTCTAATTGGTATCTGTCATATTTTAGTTGGTATCTCGACCACCACAATTGTGACTTGTTGGTCCCAATTTGTATCTCAATAATATTAAGAGGTTAGAACAAGGAATTTGAACCTATTGAGTCAATAAGAAGTGTAGGTATTTATGTTTTATGTAGCAAAGCTCGCTTGATATCATGTTAAACTGTTGGTACCTTAATATGTGTTGTTGTTGTCTGATATAATGCATTGTGTATTACTTATATGGATTCTTATTATTTGATCTAGCAATTACTTAATGGTCGAACTGTCAAACTCTTTAATTATAAGAAGTTTATTGTGCATGTTGAATTGTATGTTGTGTGTCCAGGGGATCCAGGAATCATGAGGATTAGTGCGGTCTCCTGGTGTATCTTTATTTTTGCGAATTGAGTCACTCTTTATCTGTTTGTGATTTGGAGTATTTCTTAGTTTCTATTCAAATCTAGAAACTACCCAGGTGCCTTTATGTTCTGTGAAAAAGTCCTGAATGGTGTGGTTCCTGAGAGTAAAGAAAGTAAAAAGTAGGCTAAAAACTGATTAAGTTGAGGGATTAGTTGTGTTACCATGGCTTAAGTTGTGATATAAACACTTTTGACCTTAAAAACTCTGATGTGAGAGTTATGAATTGTAATGGTGTTACGGGGATGGAATAGTGTAGTTTAATACCTAGAATAAGTTAAAAAAATATAAAAAGTGGAACCACTGCAGGTTACCCATGCAATAGTAGAACCAACCATTGTAGTAGCTCCTGATAATAAGCTTCTAGGGGTTCCCCCGCTTTTTTGATTTTCCTATCATTAAAAAGCAACCTTATTTCAAAATTATTAAATGACATAAATCAATGCGACACACATTATAAGCTAAGCAATTGAAATTCTCCAAGTCTCCAACTAGTGTACTACTCAAATGGTACACCTCTTAACTAATAATTTTGTTGCTTAAGCGACTTGTCTTGACAACCTAAGTGTCATCTAAGCAACACAGATTTTTTAAGTGAATATTATTTAAGCGATAGCATGGTCACTTCAGCGATAAGGCGGGCAATGCTTAGGTAACTCCTGGTCTTTTAAGCGACTCGATGATTACTTTTAAGCAATACCTGGGTGGATTATATCACCTATTTTGTGATATTTTACCATTTTTAAGACATAGAGCTTGGGGTTTCAAGCTTTTGGGAAATTTTATTCACTTTTAGCTTGGGTAAGATCCAAAACACCTATATCAATTACATTTCTTCGATTATTATCTTTTAAATCTCATTAAAACTAGAAGTTGGGGATTTTGGCCCAGAGGGCCTAAATTGGTATTTTTCTTGATGTAAACCCCAATTTCACCCTATTTTCACTTGGATTTTCTTCTACAAGTTCCTTTAATCATGGGAATATATTTTTGGACAAATATTCTATTCTTACCCTTCTTTATGGAAAATCCATTTTGGGGGTCCATTTTGACTTTGATTGAAAATAGGCAATATGAGTTCATTGGTTTTATTTTGATACGTAGATTCAATTTTGAGTATTTTAGTTAATTCTTGGTCTGTTTGTAAGGTGAAAACTAGATGTAAAGGCTTATTTATAATGATTTTTGGTATTTGAGGTAAGGTATGGCTTAACTTTCTTGAGACTGGGATGGTAGTTAATATTGATATAAAACATGTTAAGGGTGTGGGAACCAATCACAAAAATGGTTATATTATTTTGTTGTGCCTGCGTAGGAGCCAATATTTTTGTGAATTGGCGGTTTTGAGAAATTACTTTTATGTGTTACTATGTTGTTCTTATATGATATTGTTTGCCTTATATATGAATATTTGATTTTATCTTTCCTAATGAAAAGCCTAAATTGGTGTTTATATGGTATCGATGGCATATTACTATATATTTTACTCTACTGCCATATGGATTACATTGGATTCATAGATGGTTGGATTATTAAGTGGGTTTTGGATCACATAGCTTTTATCTTTGTTGGTTTTGGAATTCTTATTTGTTTGGTTATGAGTATTAAATCCTCATATCATATATATTCATGAAACATTGGTTCCACTATGGAAATACTAGTAATACTGCCTTTTTTCTAATAGAAAATATGATATCTTTAAAAACTCTCTACCGATGGATGTGTCGAAGAGGAGTCATAGATATTTGTATTAGATATGGGATTATATATAGATTGTGAACCCCCTATAGGACTTAGCTAGAAGCACAACTCAGTAGGTGTATATGAAGGTTGTGTGATAACCTCAAGCATCACATCATCATCATCTTCATTTCATTTCATATACATTGTGCTCATTTAGTGTTGTATCATTGCCTTTGATGTGTTATTTATCCATTTGTACCACTTTCTTATAATTGTATTGTTATACGTGCATACTTATTATTCTTTCTTGTATCTGTGTATTTTATTAGTGTATATTGTAGAACTGTTGGTTGAGATAGTGTGGGCTATTATTTGGGACATTTTCTGATTGAAGATAATGTACCCCTAGTGTGTACTTTATATGCTTTATTTTCTACTTTTATTAGTTACCTATGATACCCACTAAGTATAAGTGAATAGTCACTCCTACTACATCCTTTCGGTACAAATCCAGGTACAAATGCATCAGATGGTAGCTAATTCAGGTGGTATTAAGAGTGTATTTGACATAGTAGATTATCAATGCTTTCAAAGTTGTTCTACAACCTCTTCCTATCTATTTCATGTCTTATTTTGAATTCTAAGGTAGATTTCCATCCTTTTTGGCCTTTCTATGCATCCTTGACATTCGAGATATATTTAGTGATTCTTATATCTTAACACCAGGTTTTGGGATTTATATGGTATCTTTGGTTAAGCATTTTTTTTCTTTCACTATATATGTGTGGTTTGACTCTAAACTGAGAGTCTAGCCTTGGGATTTGGTGTTATTTTCTTTTATTATATTAGTTAGGCTGATAGGCTTACTTTTCAAAGCTTGTCTCGATAAGTGCCATCATGAACCTTGATTTTTGGGTCATGAAAAATTGGTATCAGAGCAGCCAGATTTTCATTGGTCTTAGTAGTGTAAGAATAGGATGTCTAGTAAAGTCTCATGGATCGATACATAGATATTTGTATCTATCTTTGAGAGGCTATAAGAAATCTTTATAATACTTTCTTTATTTTATTCTACATCATGTAGATCCTTCTATTCCTTGTAATCTAGCCAATATTTCACTCTTTCCTGTGTAGATTGTAAGAACTAGATCCCCTTGAGGCAAGATATGTAGAGTTGTCATCCAAGGAGAGGGCTCAATATAGAGGGATTATGAGATCTGGATAGGGTCAAGGTAGTTTACGGGTATGAGGATCTGCCCCACCTATAAGTAGTACTAGGGGGCTTATCCCTGAGCCTTGGGTTGAGCATGCTAGAGATATGGGGCTTACTCTAGTTCAATAAAGTTCTTATACCCCAGTATTAAAGGGTTTGTTGATTAACTTGCCTACCTATTTGGATGGTTTTATTTTGAGTGATCGTCGTGTTCCTCTAACTCTTAGTATTGTACCTCCATTTGTGCTAAAGCCTACCTATAGTGTTCCTCTAGTTCTATATGTAGATTCTTCAGTGGTATCGACATTTACAAATAGTACCCCACAAACTCTGAGTGTTGTTCCTCCTTCAGTTCTTGTATCTAAGTATGGAATTTTGTGATTAGGAGTTCAACCTTCATCTATGTTACCTCCTCTGGTGGGATCTCAGGCATACAGATTCACTATGCCTTCTATTTTTACGAGTATAATTATGTCTTTTAGAGATAAAAAGAGGTTTAAGAGGTTGACTCATTTAGGTCCTCCTAGGTTCAGTGGTGCTGTAGAAGATGATGCCTATGAGCTCTTTATTGACTATCCTAAGAAATTGAATAACCTTGGTTCTCTTGAGTCATATGGCATTGGTTACACTACTTACTAATTGAGAGATCCAACCAGTGATTTGTAGAGGTCACTTGTTAGTTACATACCACTTTGTTCTCTAGAGATGACTGGGGATCAGTTTGTTATGTCCTACTTTGATAGGTTTATTCCTTATAGTATGAGGCATCAAATGAGAGATAAGTTTGATAACCTGGAGCAGCTCTTCATGACTATTGTGGAGTATGAGGCATGATTCCATGCCTTGTCTAGATATTTTTATGCCACTACTGCTACTGAGTTTAAATAGATTTAGAAGTTCGTAAAGGAGTTTGATGTTTCTCTACACCTAGCTATGACTTAGATGGTAGTGTTAGGGGCATTATATAAGAGAATAGAAGATCATGCCATGATGAGTCTATTTTTTTATCATGTCAGTGAGCTGCCAAGAGGGTGCACCATCAGGGTAAATTTAGAGGACACACTCTTTAAGGTAGAGATTCTAGAGGCTTTCATGGGTATCATGGTAGACCAGTTCAGTAAGCCTTGTAGGGTTCAAGTAGTGGGTCTTCTATTTCAGCATCTTTGGGTGGTTATTATAGCTAAGCTGCACCTCCCCCTATTGAGGTGGTCGTAAAGATTGCTTTATGTGTGATAAGGTTGGCTATTTATTTAAGGACAATCCCCCGTTGTGATTTTAGGCCTACTCTTATATCTACTATAAGAGGTGTAGATTCTACTAGAAGTACATATGGCACAGTTATTGGTACCCGTGGTGGTTGTCATGGGGCTACTCAGTTAGCTGGTAGTCTTGGATAATGTTATGCTATACCCGCCAAACCGGAGGCAAAGACTTTCTCCTATGTGTCTTCATATTTTTCTTTGGGTTTTGATTTTGCTAGTGAGCCTCTTGCTATGCCTATCCGTGTATCTACCTCTGTAGGAGACTCTTTAGTGCTGGGTCAGGTGCACCGATCTTATGTTCTGAACTATGTTAGGTGTGAGACTTGGGTAGATATTATTTTTTTTGATATGGTAGATTTTGATATAATCGTGGGTCTGGATTCGTTAGCTCCTTATCATGTTGTCTTAGAGTGTTATGCTAAGACCATGAGCTTAACCTTATTTGGTATACCAAGGATAGATAGATTGGAAGAGTATGCTTCATTCTGGTCCCAGGAGAGTTATGTCTTTCCTGCATACTCATTGCCTATTTGATAGTGGATGTTTGTCTCTATTTGGTCATATCTGTGATACCAGTGCTACTTTACCTCTTTTAGATTCTGTTTATATTATTTGTGAGTTAAGGGATGTTTTCCTTATAGATTTGCATGGTATGCCTCTGAATTGTTATATTGACTTTGATATTAATGTTGAGATGGGAACTAAGACTATTTCTATTCCTTCTTATACTATGGCCCTAATAGAGTTAAAGAAATTAAACGATCGGTTGTAGAAGTTGTTGGGTAAGGGATTATCCAACCTAGTGTATCACCTTGGGGTCTTCATGTGTTATTTGTAATGAAAAAGGATGGGTCTATGCGTATGTGTATTGATTATCAATGGTTGAACAAAGTGATAGTTAAAAATAAGTATCCTTTTCCTCATATTGATGATTTTTTCAATAAGCTTCAAGGTGCTTCTATGTTTTCAAATATTTATTTGAGGTATGAAATCACCAGTTTAAGATTAGAGCTCTGGATATTCTGAAGTCATTATAACTTCTTGGTCATGTCATTTAGGTTTAATAATGCCACGGTTGTGTTCATAAAGTTGATAAACCAATTATTTCAATCATATCTAGACTCTTATATCATTGTATTATTGATGATATCTTGGTTTATTCAAATAGTGAGGTTGACGTCGAGGAGTATTTGCAGATTGTGCTTCAGAGATTAAGGGATGAGAAGTTGTATGCTAAGTTATCCAAGTGTGAGTTTTTGTTGGAGTCTATTTCTTTCATGGGTCATGTGGTGACCAAGAATGCTATCCTAGTCAATCTGGCTAAAATTGCAGTTGTTCTTGATTTTTCTCCCTAACATAAAAGCACTTCCACTCATCCATAATTTTTCCCCCCACCTTTACCTTGATAGCTTTAAGAGCACAAACTACCACTACAGCCTAATGGAAGATCACGTCTGTAACATTTCTGAAAGGAAGAATCCGTTGGTATTTCATTGTAACCCCACTCTGGACTTGACCCAAAAGTATATTCTCTTAGTCACCCAGATGTTGGACCTCTTAACATCATTAGCTCACCCCTTTGATTCCAAGACACCTAATTTTAGTTATATTCCTTGATTTAGACTTTAAGGCAGCATTAGAAGGTTTCAGGACAACTAAATAATCACTAATTTTGGCAACATCCTTTGGCACCTTCTTTCCTCAAATGTAACTAGTAGGGAGAAGCACCGGTTAGTTTACTGTCAAGAGATTGGCATAGAACTCCAGAATGACCTCCATGTTGTATTGTTGGACTAGCTCAGTCAATATATGCCACATAAAGTATTTCCACTAGTTATAAAACTTTTGCAACTTCTCTTTCACATTCATCATCACCATACCCTGCTCATGAATAAAACCTCTACTATGCAGAACCTCCTTGTAACGGTCATGTCATTTGGTGTTGGGAAATTTTAGATAATGAAATTTTTGGTCCATGATGAACATTAAAAACAACATGAAAATAGAATGTAAAAATAAGATGGACTAACAAGGGAGGGAATCAAAATTCAAAATTGCTTAATGAAATGTAAATTGGGAAGCTACTCTCTAGTACTGCAGTAGTGCTTAATTAATAATTGCAGCGAAACTTACCATTGTAGTGATACTGTTGTAGGAAGTAGTTGCTATTGCAATGATTCATAATCATCAACCACCAACCTCACCTCCCATGGGGGATTTTTGAGTTTTCTCATTATTTTTAAAAATTAAGAATAAATCCAGCATTGTGAAGTCCTCAAGAACCTTTTTACGCTAAAATAGGAGTGTGCAACACTTGGATTTGACCTCAAATCACTCAAATTTAATAGGGAAGGTGACCTTTCACCTTCTCCCATGAATGAAATCTACCATGAACTACATCAACCTTATACCCAGGACACTGTATGAACATTGCAGACATAAAAGAACCTAACTATTCATTATTTCATTAAATAACACCACCAAATTCAAGTTTAAGGAGTTGCACTAAAAATCATCCAAAATTTCTCAATTTTGTAGTAATCCTACTATTATACGATAAGAAATACTTGAATTAAGTGGTAAAGGTAAAGAAATTACATTGAATTCATCTTAGGAGAAGGATTTCACAAAAGGGGTTGGGGGAGTTTTGAGAATTTTGAAGTGAAAATAAAGGAAATGTCCCCCCCCCCTCCCCATGAGACTATCGCAAATCACTATTGCAGTTGGTTACCACTACAGTGGTACTGTTACAGTGGTAAAATATTCTTAGTGTTAGATTCATCCTAACTTTTCATGCATTATATTGTCGTACACTTTTGGGTAATAGTAGTAGATGGTGATCACGAGAATTAGTTATGTACACATTTTATTGGAATATAAGTAAATATCATCCTAAATTAGACAATCCATAGCTACCTTAAATTATAAAGTAAAGAGATACATAAGCATGCAAGAGAATATTGAAGTACTTCATTTAGTGAACCATTATAGTTGGAATCTCTTGAGTAATCATGCGAGTGATCGAAGCCCCAGTTTAGAACCCTTTGAGGATAAGTGGTGCATAAATTAGTATCTAATATAATGACCCAACCCTTCTTTACGTGTGAAAAGGCCTCATAAACAATACTCACATTAGGCATGGGAAAAAATTAAAATGGAAAGGTAAAATGAGGCCTAAAAAATGTTCGGCATGTATGTAGCCTACCATTTTAATGGTAGAATAATCAGTGCAATAGTCCCACTACAGTTGTAAAGGTTCTACTGCAATGATTCCTAGCATTAGCAAACCTAAGGAAATTTTACGATCCCTCTCTTTATTATTTACGTAAGTCACCTCTTCCCTTAAAAACACTCTAAAAATCCCTACTTCCTCAATCATGAGATTTCAGATACTAGGGTTCATAAGATCACTTTTGAGGCACACCTAGAGCACACCATGAGAAGGTGCTTATCACTAGAAGGATAACTCTCTACTCTCAATAGCACTGTGATTCAACTATAATGTTAGTTATTGTTTATTTGTTGTAGATATTAGACTTAGGTTAGATTTTTTTAATATTGATGGTAATGTCAAGAGTTATTATGCATTAGGCATTAGGCATGGTGATTAGAGGAATAAAAATGATGAAAACCTAGTTAGACTTCAATATTATGATTAATCGTTGTTACACATATTTAGGTAATATTCATAGTATAAAATGGGTAGAACTATCTGATAATCATGAGTAACTGAGCAAATACTATAGCTAGTAAGTAGGGTAGGTTAAGAAATGGGAATAGTATTAATTTAGGGTGATATAGAGGGTGCTCTTAGTAAACTTGATAGTTATAATTTGCATAAAAAATATTAACCAAATGTAATTGAGGATTAGGGGTTGAAGTTAACCTAAGAGAGAGTTTTAGGAGACCTATGAGTGAACTTAACTGTGTAAGAGCCATTTAATAATTGGGGAAGGGAGGTAACAGGCCAAGTGAGAGTTCCAAAGAAGTATTAAGAAGGAGTTGAGTATTAGGTCAGGGACTGAATGAGATTCATGAATAAATAGGATAAGTAACTATGTTTAGGTGTTAAACCTTAGTTAGATAGAAGGTGTAGAGTGAAAGATTAATGAAGTATGTACCTAAGTATATGTATGGAGCTAAGAGTGTTATCTTATGATTACATATGGAATGATAATTATGATTGCTTTTGAGTATTGCTTATGATGATTGGTTGCATTATATATTCATACATTTTGGTTTTGTGGAGGTGAGATAATAGGAATATTGATATTATTATTGAAATCATAATATTCATGATATTCTTTTTGTTTATTTGATGGTGATGGTGATGATGTCGATATGTAACCCTTGATTTTCATGAGGTTGGCAATGTTTATGATGCGTACATCTTGCATACATGCATTCATTTATATTCTTTGACATTTGACAGGACCTAACTAGGGGCCTTGTCGTAATAGGCGTCCCAAGTTCCATTGGGACAAGAGACCACCCCCGTTACCCAACCCAACTTCTAGCCGCCTGTTGTGAGTTGGATGAATTTATAGTATATAACAA
This sequence comes from Capsicum annuum, assembly GCF_002878395.1. Taxonomy (NCBI): domain Eukaryota; kingdom Viridiplantae; phylum Streptophyta; class Magnoliopsida; order Solanales; family Solanaceae; genus Capsicum; species Capsicum annuum. Next base: position 100,631,379 of record NC_061120.1, on the reverse strand, counting down.
GATAGTTTGACAACTCACATGAAGACTATGGGATAGTATCACAACCAAGACCAACCCAACCGAGTCCAACTATCTCAAAACATACCAAAACAAGGCACATAATCCAGGCCATCATAAAAGATAATTCCAAAACATAATATAATTAATCCTAAATTGAAATACTATGGAAAAACCAACAATGTCATCCAATGATGTCAGCCCTTAAGCTTATTCCAATGCCAAGGATGACACCAATACTGATTTTGCCTATTATAGTCCATAGAAGTACCACAATGCCACTAATAAAAAGAGTGATAAAATGCGGTTGGGAAATTCCCCAAATTGGCCAAAACTAATATCCAAAATAAAATAAAAGTATCTAGAAAATATCCATAAAATAAAATGGATCCTTTCTAAAGGATGGAAGATGACCATTTCAGTCTAAGTGTTGTCCCCGAGTCAGTCACTATGTAGGAGGAGTAGAATGGCCGGTTCCTGCATTGCGTGGGCATACAACTTCCAGTAAATAGGTTAACGGGTGAACGCTAGCATGATATCGAGATAAGGATAAAATAATGTCATTTATAAAACCAAGTAAAGCCATCCATAAGCACACAACCATACATATATAAAACCATACCGGGAAAGTAGATCAGGTTTAGCATGTATTCAAAACTTTTACCTGGGTTGTGTAGCTTTGCCATCGTAAATAACCCATGGTCTATATGGGTTCAGATCCTCCTGTTGAAAGGGACCCAGTGTATGTAGCCATATGATCATGGAAGAAAATATAGGATGACTATAAAATCCCCCAAAATATAGTGTGACATCAGGCACACGGTAACCAAGACCAACCTCATATCGGTAAATATGAGTTTCTAGTTTTGGTCCGCCTGGGACCTCTACCTTCCACAGCTTTGCTACACATCCCACCATTATTGCCCTATTAAAAAACATTTCCATATAACGAAAACATTAAGCAATTATTAACCAAGTCCATTATTATTAGTTTTGTCATACTAATCCTTACTTGCGAGTATTTTCCATAGCCAACCATACATAGGTTTAAAGGTACATTCAAGTGCCCTTCCATTTACCATATTAAACCTCTTAGGGGATTCCATGTGCCCTACAAGAATAACCATTATCCATTTACCATTCCAAGCCATTTAAACCATGTTTAATTCCTTTAACAAGTTTTAAAACAAGCAGGAGTTCCATTAAAAGCTATCAATGCAATGAACATATCTTTATAAGCATTTTGTTAAATACCTTGGAGTATAATATGACAAAAACCAATTCCAATTACCATTAAATCATTCCCATGTAATCCAATCATCTAAAATCACCGTTAATGCATATAAAAAATAATTAAAATCATGGGAAACCATAACCAACCATTTAATATCAAAACCATCAATTCATATTTGAAAACCAAAATCATACAATCAATGCAATCATGAAAACATTCATAAAAACCATGACTTTAGATAAAATTAATAATGATGGAAGATAACATTCCTTAAACTAAGATAATGATGGAAAGAAATTACAAAGACAAACCCTAAATCAATCCTATAATTAAAACCTAGCTTTCCTTGCCCAAAAGCTTTTGAGAGAATTATAGAGTGTTAGAAGAATTTTTAACTGTTAATGAATGGAATAATAGGGTAAATAACATCCCAAGTAGGTTAGTAGTTGTGGGATTTTATTAGGATAATTTGAGAAATATCAAGAATACCCTCACTTAAGTTACACAAAAATCCTATCATAGGGGTACGACTGATCCTCACGAGTCGTACCCTTCCAATATGAGTGGTATCCTCCACTTGTACCCTAGCTTCAACCTATGTATCAAATACTCTCTGGCATACGACTTATCCAACTAAGTCGTATCCAAAGAATATAATCCGTACCCATCATCCGTACCCCTAGCATATTTAAACCCAAGGAAGATTTAGACACTGTCCACCATAGAAGTCCTGGGTACAATTCGTATTCTGATTATAGCTCACGGTGAGAAACTCATACTTAGATTGAACCAAAGTAACCAAGTCTAAGATCGAGTTAAGGAACCAAATGATCTGTGACTGCCAAAATGACTAGTACTAATAAGTTGTGTCAATTGCAGTTACCAAAATCCAATCCAAAAACCAACACTGGTTAGCATATAACTAGACCATACCATCTGTACCCCAATATATGTCTCGTACCAATGAGTCATATCAGATCCAGATATTAAAATTCCAGGAAACTTTGTAAGGTCTAGAAACCAAGGTGTTTCAACATTCTATTATGTTTTATATATTGTTGTTAAGTTCTTGAGTAGATTGGCTCATTGGTGGAACTGATGGAATGTATTATCCCCTATGAATTTGAGGTAAAACCTAATTTAAGTTTAATTTTAACCATCTTAGTATATAAGTGTGAGAGCATGTTATATGTTATTTTCCCTTCCTGTAGGGATTTTCAAGTCAGATGCCTTAGTGCTTGTAAACCTATTCATGGTTACAAAGTTTTTAGATCCAACCTAGAGTGAGTTAGGAGTAATGGAAATCATTCTACTATATTAGTTAAGTTTCAAGAGGGTGTGAGTTAGATTGAGTGGTTAAAGGACAATGATATATAAAAATATAAAATGATTGATAAGTCAAAGAGATGTTGCAAGTTTGGTGCTAATGAATTCATAATATAGAATTTTAAAAATTAGAACTATACATGATGTTATTCGTTCTCGCTATTTGGTATTAATGCTATATGTTTCTAATCATGGTCAGCTGATGATGCCTACCAGTATATGTGGTTGTACTAATTCTATGCTTAATATATGTGTAATTGAGGATATAGCGATGGTACTGGTTAGTTAGGGTTTCTATAAAAGCAAAGGTGATCATTCAATAGCAGCTCCCACCCTCTCTAATCTACATGAATGTTATGTTTTGGACCCATCCCTTGTGTAGTGCACATATACCATTTTAGTCTAGTTTATAGGGATTCATTGTTTATTATTTTTTGTATCACTTTAACATATGTAATGTATTAGATTGGATTTATATTATTATGTTAACAAGATTAATATACTAAATGAATCATCATTTTAAATTTGTTAAATAATTATCCCCTTAAAAATGAATAGTAGTGTAAGGCCCAGCAAAGTTTCCTCATAGTTGAACCCTAGGTCATGTTAAGTGAGCGGTGATTTCGGCCCTACAAGGATTGAGAAGTGGTTTCATAAGTGAGTATCATGTTAACCACATATAATTTCCCTAATTTTGACTTTTTATCATGTGAGAAATCTGATAAGCTTTCCATCAATATAAGATTTGCCCAAATCTGATACTCGAGTAAGAAGTTATGGCTAATTTAAGCCTTAGTCGTAAACAACATCATTTAGGTGCTTGGTGCATCGCGGAGAGGGTTTATTTGGCAATTGTCTAATTCTAGTGGAACTTCAAAATATTGGCACATCGTGCTGAAGGTCCTGGTCCCAACTAGTGGGACAACGCGATGGCTTTGCATCGCGGGGACTCCTAATTTCCCAATTGTCAATTCCAGTGAGCCACCGAGATAAGTGGTGCGTCGTGGTAACCTATGAAATCGGGTTCCCAGTTCAATTTGTTCAGCTTCGTACAGATGTTAAAAATGGCACTTTGGAATTTGTCCAAGCCTATAAAACTGTGCAAACACCAAATCAAAGTCATTTGCAAGCATCCTATGAGGTTTTTCTCAAGTTTTCTCTCATAAAAAACCCTAAGTATCCAAAAACTCTTCCAAGAGTCTCAAGAATCCACCATGGATTTTATAAATTGAGTCAAGATTCAAGGTTCCCAAGTCAAGGGCCTCAAGAACCCTCATTAAATAGTATGAATAGAGTTCCAAAAGTGAGAGTTCATCCAAAACTTCTAATTCAACATATGTGGAGTTTTGAATAAGGGCAACCCTTTTACCCTTGCGTCCATAAAGGCTTTTTTACATCATGATTTTCCTGAAACCTATGAGATATTTACATGAATCCGAATTGGGGTTTTCACCCATTATTATTTAATGCATATCTTGATATTTCCCATGAATTGATAGTCAAATGGCATGATCTTTGCATGTTTTCTTGAGAAATTATAGCTGGGTATAAACCCCAAGATTTTAGTCATTGAGAAACTAATCTTTGTGATGTGTGAGATATTGAAGTATATGACTATATAGAGATTTTGAGATAAATTGCTGAAATTCCCAGATTTCCATATGATTTATGAATCTATATGCTATATATAATATGCTTTTGATGAGCTTTAACTTGAGATTGAACTATAGGTTAGTAAGCCCTATTTTAGACTTGTGAAATTATGAACTCTTGTGCTATAAGAACCCATGATTTGAGTATTTTGAGATGATTGAGAAATGAATTGACCTAATGGTCTAAAAGCTTTGAAATCCACTTCATCATATGAGATTATCGATTTGATTATATAGTTTGTGGTGAACCATGAGATTATTCTAAAAGTGGATTTTTATGAGATGAGCATAGATAATCTAAAGGGAGTAGTATTTAGCACAGAACGGGTAAGTTACTATGGTTTTTTACCCCAAAACTACGCACCATCGTAGGTTGGGCCTAAGGTCGAGTTTATGATGATTATGATTAGGCCCAAGGTCAAGTTTTATTTAGCGATCACTAGACCTAGGTTATACTCCCTGGAAAGAGTATGATGCTCCTCCCTAACATGGGGTCTCTTCCTTAGGATGACAAAACGTTGGACTCCATGTAGCTCACATGGTTTATATCGGTTACAAGAACCTTCCTTGACCTTTGAACTTCGAAATCAAATACTTACTTTCCTTTCTCTATAGTTAATTTTCCCAAATGATTGAATTGCAAAGATGTTCCCTAACTAAAGTATTTTCTTGATGTAAGTTATTTCCTAAATGAAAGTACCTTCCCTTGATATAGTACTTTTCGTAAAGCTTTGAGATAAGTTCTATCCTTGAACTAGAATACTTTTCCATTGGAGATAGAATGATATTTCCTAAAGTGAATGAAATGCCTTCAAGTATGTTTTCCAAGTCTTATGATTCCGAATTCCAACTATATGAGTTCTAAATAGTTATGAAATATTGAACATTGAAGAAGTTTTACCCTCCATGAGACATATGCATGATTCGAAATTATTGTTTAAAGTCCCTTAGCCTTTGGGTATTTAGAATAAGAGAAGATTTCTGGTTTTCAAGGTGAAAGAATGATGACTCACGAGAATTGTGTTGCATACTCCATTCTACATGATTTATGAGCTTTATATTTTATACTTGTTCAACCCATGTGAGTCGTCTCATACTCCATACATGATTTGATTGAAGAAGATCAATACTATTTTATACATATGCATTCACCCCCATATACTCAGTACATTCCAAGTACTGATCCATATATATGTCTATGTGCTACATTATGTCATAATGTAGGTTCAGGTGCTCAGTCCCAGCCTCGCCCGTAATTCTTCGAGTACTTTGCTTATATTTTCTACAGTGGTGAGTCCTCACGGTTCGAGGGATGATCTTTAGATGTTTATTGTACTTGAGAGACTATGTTCTATCTTTAGTTTATTTCGAGTCAGTTGGGGACCTATCGCAAAGGCTCTCTAGATTTTGATTTGTAGAGGCTTATCAGACTAGTATCAGACTTGTGATGTATTGAGAGTTCGGTATTATGGTTTTGTTGAGATTTCTACCCAGCTATAGCAGGAGGCAGGCTGCTACCACCACCCAACTAGAATATTCCTGTGAGATTCAACCTTGGTCAAACTCCCCATATCTAGTTAATACCACTCTAGAGGGATGGAGACTCTATTGTAGGATAAACGTTTATTAATACACATAATTTGGAAAAATGTTATTTTTTCTCCGCATTCGATGAAGGGGTTTCAGAGATGATTTTGGGTGATTCAAACCTAATTTCTTCAATTTCCTTTGCAAGGTAAGATAATCCTTCCCACTAACTAATTTTCAATAATTTATCCTTAAAATCACTAGTTTTCATATTTTGAAAAGGATTAGACTTGACCTAGGTGAATTGGGAGGAAAATTCTTGTGTTTTTATTAAAGATTGTTAATTTATAATTATGTGTTTAGAATTCAATGTTATATTAATGAAATTGGTAGAATTAAGGTGGAATATTGATAGAAAACACTAAAATGGAAGGAATGATCATGAATTTGACCTTGGGGTTATGGGATTAGGTTTTAATATTTAAATTTGTTAGCTCGTTATCTAAATTATGATTATGGTACTATTTTTAGACCACAACTAATCTAAAATTGCATGAAAATGCAAGCCTCAAGCTCATTAGATCAGTGCAAGACTAGATTGAGTTGGATAATTGTTGATTGTCATTGAAAACCCAACTTGGTTTATATGCGCATGTTAATTATTTCTTCGTATACCGAACTTGATTTATATATGCATGTTAATTATTTCTTTGTATACTTGTTACAATTTATGTTCTAAGAAAGTAAATTATTGAACGATATTGAAATATCTAGGGTTTTGGCCGTTGAAAATTTTATAAGATTTGAGCTCACTGCCGTTGTAATGACTCACCATACGAGTCGTGTGGTGTTGGTACGGATCAGGTGACCCAACTGGTAATATGTCTAGTGATTGGTGGTTGGGTTTATGTTGTCATTACCACTTGGTGGTGCAGGTCATTTGGTTTGTTGATTGGTCAATAGGATGAACCTTCATTTAATTAGAAACTTAGTAACTTGACTTGGCTTTGAATACGAGTGGCTGACTAAGAGTCGTGAGGATAGGTTTTGAGTTGTTGTGTGAAGTCGTATGTTGTCCAGTGTCAATCCCTTTGGATTATATCATGGGTATGACTGTACCATATGAGTCGTATGGTTTGGTCACGAGTGGGATCAGGATTTATATGGTGGACAGTGTGTGGGATTCCAACTCATGGTATTGGTGATGACTAAATGATACGAGTCGTATGATGTGGTCATGGGTCACGGGATCGACTCGTAATCACCTGCGGCACTTTTAAAGTTTTAAGTTGGGGGCATTCTGGATATTTCTACTATTTAACTCCCTTTGATACCATGACATGAAACAACTTTGGGACTTCATTAACCTATTATTCCCTATTAAACACTCTTAAAAATCTCTCAAACTCTCTATTCAAGCAAGAGGCTAGGGTTTCTTCAAGACAATCAATTAGGGGCTTCCAAGAGTGCTTCTCTTCATCTTCCTTGGTGTCTAAGGCAAGTTACTCCTCCCTCATTGTTATTTTTAAAAAGCGGGTGTTTCTGATGTGACCAAACCAAGGCTTATCGTAATGGGCATCTTAAGTCCAATACGGATCGGACACCACCCTCAATACCTAATCCAACCAATAACCATATACCCTGAGTCGGGTGAGTTCCGACTATATTAAAAGATGGAGTAATTTACAACTAAAAGACATTGGGATAGGTTCATGATCATGACCAAGATAAACAAGTCAAACTATCCAATACAAATGCACAACCATAACATAACCAAATCCATATCCATTCTATAACATACCTAAGTCCACAGTTTGTCAATACAAAGCATCAAAATAATAATCCAAGAATATCAGGTCGGGATATGCCCCCGACCATAGCCAAAACCAATATCTATGTCTAAACAAATAAAGACATATGAAAACTAAAGGAAATAAATAGAGCCTTTCAAAATATGAAAGCTCACCACTTCAAGTCAACACAAGCTGTCCCCAAATCGAAGTCACTGAGTAGAAGGTGTGATAGTATGACTAGTCCCTACATCACGTGGTGATACATGTCCGAAGAAGGTTAGTGGTTAGAGCGCTATCATGTAACTTAAGGATAAGGATAAAATAATTCCAAAAGCTCAAAACCAATCAACCAATGGACATAACCAATGGAATACATAGATACCCTGCCGGGATAGGGAACAAGATTAGCATGAACTTTGAAAACCTTTACCTGGGTTGTGTAGCATAACATTCATATGTAAAGGCGCCCATGATATATATGGGCCCATCTCTCCCTTAGCTTGAAGGGCCCCAGTGTGTGTTTCCATATAAACCATAGAATATCCACAACCTTATACGCCTATATAAGGGACTCGAACCTCTCATCACAATCAAGGTGACTTAAGCACCAATACTTGTATCATGGGGGACTTAAACCTCCTATTCATATATTCATTCTGGGGACTCGAACCACCCGATCACAAAGGCACCTGCACTGGATAGCGCAGTTTCTATTGTTAGTCCTTTAGAATCCACTACAACTGTCCGACTACACATCCTGCTTTTAAGCCTAATTTAAACCATAATTTTACATACACAACCATTAAGCCAATTATTTACGAAAGTCACGTCATTGGTATCATCATATACACATGACTTGCAAGTATACAACATGTTATTACCATTATCAATCAACCAATCATTCATTTGACTTTGGGACTAGAACTCATAGTCTAACAAGGACACTAATTCAATTCAAAGTTTAGGTACTCAAACCCATTATCTAGTAAAGACATAAATCAATTTAATGTTTAGGGACTTAAACCCTTTTAGCCAATTAATCAATGCCTTAGTCAAAAACACCATTTAAAATTAGACTAGCTCATTCTCACAAATATTTTCACAAACACAATGAGGGCATACCATTACCAAGACCAAAACCATCAATTTTAGGGCTACCTATGGCCCAATTGTTAAACCACAATTACCAAGAACCCACATATGCAAAACCATAATTAAATCATGTATAAGCATAATTTAAACCAAGAGTAAACCATAACCAACAATTTGCAACAAAACCCTCAATTCTAGTTTTCAAAACCACCATTAATGATTCATAATCAAAGCTTTAAACACATTATTTTCATAAACTAACAATGAGGGAAGACTAACATGCCTTATTCATGAAGATTTAACGAAATAACTTGACTCGTGAGCCTCTATATGAACACTTAAAGAAAACCCTAGCCAAATCTTCTTGAGAGAGTGTAAAGAGAGTTTTAGAAGTGTTTTGAACTTCAAAGTTTTTTATGAGAGACTACAATGTGTTTTAAGACAAGGGGTTCTATTCTTTTTTGAATGGGAAATGTCTAAATGACCCTCAACTTAAAATCTATAAAATGAATGTAGGTGGGTACAGTTTGGTCACCTCAATCATACCCAATCATAAGAGTGGTACCCCTAACTCGTACCTATGACAGTACCTTAAGGTCTTGACACTGTTAATCATACGATTGCCCTACTCTTCTCGTACAATCTCCATACGACTCGTATGGAGTGTAGTCCACTTTGTACAATAAGTGACATGGGACACACTATTTACCATACGAGGCTCCAAAGTCATACCTATATCATACGACTAGTAAGCTCAAGTTGTATGATGCCAGAGAGTTCAAAACACAGGAAATTTCAAAGGGTCAAACTCAAGGTGTTTCAGTTTTAATGTATGATTTTCATGATATTTTTATTTTTTGAAATTATGGTTGGGGGTTTTGGATGTTCATGGTAGAATAATGTTTCTCATGGTTTCATAATGTTTTCTTTTATGCTTTTGATATGCTTTTGACATTATGGGATGCATGGTAACAGTAAATAGATTTAAAGGTACTTTGGATACTCTAAATTACATGTCTATAGTTTTGAAACTTATGTGCCCTCAACTTGTTTGTTAAAATGCCAATGAGAATGATTTTGTCACATAGTTTGACTATTCTTGAAATACTTGCATTGTAAAAAAGTTAATTGAACCTAAATTTGTCAGGTTAGTTTTAAATGGTTTAGAAAGGCCTTGGTGGCCATGGTCTTGGTGTAATTGGAAATGGTGGAGTCTTATTAAGGATTATTGGTTTTATTTGGCTTAGTTGGAATAGACTAGAAAGATCTAATTTTTGTATGACGATACAAATGGTTAATGCATAACTAAAAGACTCCTTGGTTAGTAGTTGGAATGTGTAAATGGTTTTAATATGGGCTTAAAGAGAGATGTGTAGAAAAGCCGTGGAAGGAAGAGGTACCGGGGGGACCAATACTAGAAACTCATATTCGCCGATGTGAAGTTTGGTCATGGTGATCGTGTGCATGATGTCATAATTATATTTTTTGAGATGTACTAGTCATCTCACGTAGGGCTAAAATACATCGGGGCCCTATTAGTAGGGGGAGTTTAACCCATATAGCCTATTCAACCTTATGGTTTCTCTAAGTATCTTCTTCAACCTTATGGGTCCTCCAAAGAAGCTTTACCGAAGTTACATCCTTAGACCATAGCTGACGAACTTGACGATCCAAGATCTCAACTGTGACTACTTCATAAGATAAGGAATCTGAAATTCCTAACCCTTCCAAAAGAACAACAGATAAAGGATTACCTACACACTTTCGCAACATAGAGACATGGAAAATCGGATGAATGGAGCTCAATCTAGGAGGTAACTCGAACACATATGTAATATTGCCAATCTTCTTCAAACCAAGTACAGACCAAAATACCGGGGACTAAGCTTCTCCTTCGCAGCAAACCACATTACTCTTTTTATGGGTGACACCTTTAAAAATACCCAATCACAAATTTTAAACTCCAACTCCATAAACGTCACATCAATATAAGACTTATGGAGACTTTTAGCGGCTTTCAATCTATCAAGAATCACCTTCACCATCTCAAAGGCTTGGTGAACCAAATCTGGGCCAAATATCTTACCCTCACCAACCTCATACCACCCAATAAGACAATGATATCTCCTACCATACAATGCCTCAAAATGAGTCATACCAATGCTAGAGTGATAACTATTATTATAAGCAAACTCCATATGAGGCAAATGGTCAACCCGACTACTACCATAGTCGATCACACAAGCACGAAGTATATCTTCCAATATTTGAATGGTCCTCTCCACTTGTCCAACCGACTGTGGGTGGAAAGCGGTACTAAGGCACACCTTAGTTCTAAAATCTTTAGGAAACTATCGCCAAAAATTAAATAAGAACGTAGTACCACAATTTGGAATGATATAAATGATATCACCATAAAACTTCACGATATCTGTAAGATATAACTTAGCATAATCCTTAGGTGAATAACTTGTCCTCACAGGCAAAAATTGAGCAGACTTGGTCATCCTATCCACAATGACCCAAATTGAATCACACTGATTTCGACATTGAGGAATACCGATAACAAAATCCATATTAATTACCTTCCATTTCCATTTGGTCAACTCTATCTCTTGTTGCAAACTTTTAAGCCTCATGTGCTCAAATTTTACTTGTTGACACACCATACACTTAGCCAGATAGTAAGCCACCTCTCACTTGATATTATTTCACCAAAAGAATTCCTTATAATCATCATGCATCTTCATAGAACAAGGATGAATAGCATAACAAGATCTATGAGCTTCGGCCAAAATCCTTTCTCTTAACCCATCAACGTCGGGAACACATAACCAGCCTTGGTACCACCAGATACCATCACCACCAATCGCAAAGTCAATAACCTTTTGCTGACCTAAATTTCTTTCAACCTTTATCAAGTCAAAATCTAACGTTTACTTTTCCTTTATCTAAACAACAAGACGTGACTATGATACCTGATCCATAAACACACCACCATCCTTAATGTTCGTGAGATAAAATCTAAGGTTAGCCAAAAGGTGAATGCCCTTCACCAACTCCCACTTATCCACAACCACATGAGCTTGAATCCCCATGGATAACCTACTACCAGCATCAACAACTATGTTAGCTTTACTAGGATAGTAATGGAGACTCATATCATAGTCCTTCAATAACTCAAGCCACCACCTCTTTTTGAGATTTAACTTTTTTTAACTAAACACATATTGTAGGCTCTTAAGATCAAAATATATGTCAACATGAACCCCATAGAGATAGTGATGTTAAATATTAAGTGCAAATACCACCACCAATAACTCCAAATCATGAGTAGGGTAGTTCTTCTCATGAACTTTCAACTTCCTAGAAGCATAGGCCACCACCATACCATGTTCCATCAACACACAACCAAGCCCAACACGAGAAGTATCATAATACACTATAGAGCCATCATTACCCTTAAGCAGGGTCAAAACTAAGGTTGAAGTCAACTTATCCTTCAACTTCTCAAAATACCCCTGACAAGACCCACACCACTAGAACTTCACCTTCTTCTCCGTAAATCTAGTCAATGGGGAAACTATATTCGAAAAGTCTCCACAAATCTCCTATATTAATTGGCTAAACCTAAGAATCTCCACATATCGACCGGAGTCTCGGGTCTAGGCTACTTGTTAACCGTTGTAACCTTTTGTGGATCCACCATGATCCATTCACTAGAGATAACATGACCAGAAAAAGCCACAACCTTCAACCAAAATTCACACTTACAGAACTTTCCATATAAATAGTGATCTTTCAAGGTCTACAACACAACACAGAGATAATCAGCATAACCTGTCTTACTCTTAGAGTATACCAAAATATAATCTATGAAGACAATGATGAACAGATCCAGAAATTGATGAAGAACCCTATTCATCAAATCTATAAATTCTATTGGATTATTAGTCAACCTAAAACACATATCTAGGAACTCATAATGACCATACAAGGTTCTGAAGGCAGTCTTAGAGAAATCCACATCTCTAATCTTAAGATGTTGATAACTCGACGTAAGATCAATATTTGAGAAACACTTCACACCTTGAAGACGATCAAATAAATCATCAATCCGAGGAAAAGGATATTTATTCTTTTCAGTCACCTTATTCAGCTATTGGTAATCAATTCACAACTGAAGGGAACCATCTTTTTTATGCACGAACAACATAGTAGCGTCCCAAGGAGACACACTAGGATGGATAAAAACTTTATCTAAGAGATTTTTTAATTAATCCTGAAAATCCTTCAACTCGGCCAGATCCATTCTATAAGAAGGGATTGAAATAGGACGAGTGTTCGAAACAAGATCAATCCCGAAATCAATTTCCCTATCGAAAGAAATACTAGGAAGATCGTTAGGGAAAACCTCAAGAAACTCATTAACCATAGAAATGAATTCTAGAGAAGGACCTTCCACGATAGAATATTTAACCTGGACCAAAGGATATAAACACCGTTTGAATATCAATTTTGGGGCTCGAAGATATGAGATGAACCTTCTCTTAGGCACTAAAGAACCCCCTTCCTATCAATGACTGGCTCATTAGGGAATTTATACATGACCTTGTAGGTCCAATAGCACGAATGAAACTAATGTTTCCCCAATATGACATCAAAGTCAATCATATCTAACTTTATCAAATCCATAAGAGTTTATCAACTACTAACAGATACCACACATCCCCTATAGAATCATCTAGTAATCACAGAGTTGACAACCTAGATAGATATAAGAAAAGGATAAAAAATAAAGGCTTTAGGGAGGTTCTTCTAATTGCATAAACCATGTGAGCATTCATGGAGTCCATCATCTCATATTTCTAAGGAAAAATCCTCACGTTGAGGAGATAAGTCATACTCTTGCCAGGGAGTATAACCTATCTAAGTGATCATATATCTATCATCCACGTAGAAGTGGGAAAAATCTAAATCCGTTGGTACATAGTTCTGGGGTATGAAACCGTAGTACCGTACCCATCTCAGTGCTAAATAATACTCCCAATAAATCTGTATGCTCATTATGAAGAAAATGCACTTTTAAAATAGGCTAATGGTTTATGATGAAAACCAACTATATATCTGTAAAACTAAATTTGTAATTTGAATCTGTAAAGTGGATTCATATCTATTCTGAGACCAAAAGGTCAAATCTTTATCAATAATCTGAAAGGAATCTAGCCATAGGGTCTTTATGGCACAATAATTCTTGAAATAGCAACCTTTAATGAGGGCTTAATGACTCATATGTCAATCTTATGTTAAAACATCAAAATGATCATGCTTAATAATATAAACATGGATGAATTAAATCAAAATCTTGAAAATTTCAGCAATATGCATGAAAATATAAACATAATAATTCAACTTCTAAATCATGGGAAATCTCATAAAATTATAAATAACAACATGAGTATAAACCCTAACTTCAATAGCCTGAGAAATTAAATAAAATTCAGTAGATTTGAAATTTATAAGTTTTGGGCACAAGGATGAAAGGATTAACCTTGTTGAAAAAACCCACATACATTGGATGAAGAACTAGATGAATAAGCTTGGTTTTGAAGATCCTATTCGCGTTCTTGAAGATGGATTCTTGAGCATCTTTACTTAGGAACCTTCAATCTAAAACTTTCTTGGCATAATAATGGAGGATCTAAACTTCTTGGAGGAGGAGCTTTGGAGTTCTTAGGGTATTGCTTGAGAGAAAAGTAATGAAAATAAGCCTAATATTCATAGAATAGGCATAAATCTTGTGTTTGGGACATATTGGGGTGGGGAAAATGACTCATTTACCCTTAAAAACACAGAATAAAACTGCAAAAATTACCTAGACCAGACTGGCTAGGGCGCCGCGGGCTCTGGAATGCCGCTCTAGGCGAGGCACCGTGGTCTCCATCGTGAGCTCCCCCCAGCATCGGACTAGCTAGGGCGCTGTGGGATAATCACCCTGGGCTGCTATTTTGGAGTTCCAAACATGCCCTTACGCTTGTCCAAAAATTCTGAAACTCACCCGAGATGTACTATTGACTTCCTCTATTGTGAATCAACTTAAAAATTAACATTCGGAGGTTGGAAAGGTCGTAAATAAATTCCTCAAAGTTTGAGGGCTTTAGCAAAGACTAAGTCGTAATACTTAGCTAAATTTTTTTAAGTTTGAGACCTATTTTTGCACGCATTAAAGGACTTAGATGACGAGGATTGTTGTGGGGTCTTACAAAGTGCTAGCATGTAAATCAAGGGTAAGGATAATATAATGCCAACAGTTCAAAACCAAGCATCCAATGTATGTAACCAATGCAATATATATATATATATATTAAAACAAATATACCATGTCCGGATAGGGAACAATGTTAGCATGAGCTTTGAAAACATTAACTTAGGTTGTGTAGCATAACCTTTATATATCAAGGCACCCATGGGTTATATGGGCCCAACTCTCCCCTAGATGGAAAGGTCCCAATTCATATAGTCGTACAAACTAGAGAATATCCATAACTGTATATGCCTATATGGTGGATTCAAACCTACTGAACAAATAAAGGTGACTTAAGAACCAATACATGTATTCTGGAAGACTCGATCCTCCAATTCATATATTCCTTCGAGGGACTCAAACCACCCGGTCACAAAGACACCTGCACCAACTAGCGCAGTTTTCAATGTTTGTCTTTTGGACTTCCACTTTCACGGCACAACTACACTTCCCGCTTTAAATCCTAATACAAAATCATCATAACATATACCGAACCATTAATCCAATTACTTACAAAAAGCACTTCGTTGGTATCATCATACCAACACCACTTGCAAGCGTACCACATGCCATTACTATTATCAATCAACAAATCATTTGTTTGACTTTGGGACTCGAACCCAGTGTCCAATAAAGATACAAATTTAGTTCAAAGTTTAGGGACTCAAACCCATTATCTAGTAAAGACATAAATAAATTTAATGTTTAGGGACTCAAACCATTTTATCCCATTAAACCACCAAGGTTACCATTTAAATCATTACGTAGCCAACGAGGCCTTCACAAAACCATTTACAAACAATTCATATTCATTAGGCAAATGCCTTAGTTCAAAACACCATTTAACATGTGACTACTTTATTCTCTTAGGCATTTTCACAAACTCTTTGAGGGCTTTCCATTACCAAGACCAAAACCAAAGTAAAAACTATCAAGTTTAGGGTGACCCATTACCCAATTGTTAAACCATAATTACCAAGAACCCACATGTGCAAACTATCATAAAAAACATGTATAAACATTAGTTAAACGAAGATTAAACTATACTCAACAATATGCAATAAGACCCTCAACATTGATTTTCAAAACAACCATTAATGAATTATAATTAATTCTTTAAAACACATTAGATTTGAGAACTAACAATGAGGGAAGAGTCACATGCCTTATTGACAAATATCCACAGAAAGAACTTGACTCTTGAGCCTATAGATGAAAACCTAGCCCAATTCTCAAGAGAGTGTTTAAAGAGAGCTTTAGGAGTATTTTGATCCTTCCAAGTGTTTTATGAGATGATACAATGTGTTTTAAGATGTGGTTGCTTAAGGATTTTGGGGTGGGAAATGCCTAAAATGTCCTTATCTTAAAAGCTAAAAAATATGCACAGGATGGTATGACTCCCCCCCCCCCTCCCAACTCATACACCAATCATACGAGTAGTACACACCACTCTTACCCTAGAAAAAATATTAGACTCCAATTATGTCAAACATATGAGGCATGTCCTAACTCGTATCCAATCATATAATTTGTACCCTAAAATTATACCCTAGGTAGAATAATCTAGGCTAGAGGTAGGACATCATACGATTTGGAACTATACTTCTCGTACCCAAACATACGACAAGTATGATATCCATTTGTACCTTGGACAGAAACCAACTAAAACCATACTAAGTATCATACGAACAAGAACTTCCAATCGTATCCATATAATATGATACGTAATCATAAGTCATATCATGTTCTGAGATATCAAAATCAAGAAATTTCCAAGGGTCAAAACTAGGATGTTTCAATTCTCCCACGTTGGATCATTTGTTCTCAAATAACGGCTAAAGCCAAGAATAATCACGATTTAACATGTTATTACCCATCAAACTTCCCTATAATCAATACTATAAAGCAAAGACATTAAGGAACTACCATTTCGTTTATAAAATACAAAAAATAAAGATATTAAGGGCAACATATACTTCAAGCATGAATTTCCATAACAGGGAACAAATGTGGATACTTGGACTTCATGTCCTCTTCTGCCTCCCAAGTAGCTTTTTCAACCTTATGGTTCTTCCAAAGAACCTTTACCGAAGCCACATCCTTCTTCCTACACCGATGAACTTCATAATCCAAGATCTCCACTGGAACTACCTCATAAGATA
The DNA here is from genome assembly GCF_002878395.1 of Capsicum annuum. Taxonomy (NCBI): domain Eukaryota; kingdom Viridiplantae; phylum Streptophyta; class Magnoliopsida; order Solanales; family Solanaceae; genus Capsicum; species Capsicum annuum. Next base: position 100,614,292 of record NC_061120.1, on the reverse strand, counting down.
AGGAATCCGAAATACCCAAACCTTCAAAAGGAACAACTAATGAAGGATTACCTACTCACTTTCTGAACATAGACACATGGAAAACCAGATGAATAGAGCTCAAACTAAAAGAAAACTCCAACTCACACACAACATTACCAACCCTCTTCAAGAAATAATATGGACCATTATACTGGGACTGAGCTTTCCCTTATTTCCAAACCGCATCATGCCTTTAATGGGAGACACCACTAATAACACCCAATCTAAAACTTTAAACTAAATCTCCTTATACCTCACATCTCCATAAGAATTTTGACAACTTTGAGAGGCTTTCAATCAATCATGAATCACCTTTACCTTCTCCAACTCTTAATGAACCAAATCAGGTCAAAACAGCTTACCCTAACCAACCTCATACCATCCAATAAGATAACGACATCTCCTACCATACAATGCCTCAAAAGGAGACATACTAGTGCCAGAGTGATAACTATTATTATAAGCAAACTCTATAAGAGGCAAATGGTCAACCTAACTACCACTATAGTCGATCACACAAGCATAAAGTATATCTTCCAATGTCTAAATGGTCTTCTTCGCTTGTCCATCCGACTGCAAGTGGAAAGCGGTACTAAGGCACACCTTATTACCAACCCTTTCTGAAATAACCTCTAATAAATTAGATGAGAATGTAGTACGATGATCCAAAATAATATAAACAAGAGCACCATGCAAGTTCACGATATCCACTAGATACAACTTAGCATAATTCTTAGGTGAATAACTAGTTCTCACAGGAAAGAAGTGAGTGGACTTAGTCATCCTATCCAAAATTACCCAATTGAATCATACTGATTCCATGATCGAGGAAGACCTGTAGTAAAATCCATATTGATTACCTCTCACTTCCATTCAGGCAACTCAATCTCTAGGTACAAACCTCCGGTTCTCATGTTCTTAAATTTTATTTGTTGAGACACCATGCACTTAGCCACATAGTTAGCCATATCTTTCTTCATATTACTCCACCAATAGAACTCCTTAAGATCATGATGCATCTTAATCTCACTGCGATAAATAGCATAACAAGATCCATGTGCTTCGGACAAAATCCCTTCCCTCAAACCATCCACATTGGAACACATAGCCTACTTAGGTACTATAAGATACTGTCTCCACCAATGACAAAGTCAACAAACTTTTGACGATCTACATTACTCTTAGTCTTCACTAAATCAAAAGCTAACATTTTTTCCTTTATCTTAAAAACAAGAGACAACTACGATACCTGATGTATAAACACACCACCATTCTCAGAGTTCGTGATACAAAATCCAAGATTAACCAAATGGTGAATGTCCTTCACCAACTCCTGCTTATCCTCATCCATATGAGCTAGAATCCCCATAGATATCTTACAAAGAGCATTAGCAACTATGTGAGCTTTACCTGGATGGTAATGGCTACTCATATTATAGTCTTTCGGTAACTCAAGACACTTCTTTTCCCTTAGATTTAACTCTTTCTGGGTAAACACATATGTAGGCTCTTATGATTTGAAAAGATGTCAATATCAACCCTATAAAGATAGAGACACCAAATCTTCAAGAAAAATACCACAACCAACAATTCCAAATCATGAGTAGTGTAATTCTTCTCATGAACTTTTAACTTCCTAGAAGCATACGCCTCCACCCTACCATGCTGCATCAACATACAACCCAAGCCAATCTGAGATGTATCACAATATACCACAAAATCCTCGGTACCTTCAGGTAGAGTCAAGATATGAGTCGAAGTTAACCTATCCTTCAACTTCTCAAAACTACCCTCATATCATCTGAACATAAGAACTTTACCTTATTCTAGGTCAATCTAGCCAATAGAGTAGCTATAGTTGAAAAACATTCAACAAATCTTCTATAGTAGCCGGATAAACCCAAAGAGCTTTGTATATTGGTTGGAGTCGTGGGCCTAGGCCATTTTTTAACCACTGCAACCTTTTGTGGATCCATCGTGATCCCTTCACTAGAGATAACATGACTAGGAAAAGTCACAACCTTTAACCAAATTTTATACTTTGTGAACATGGCATATAAACGCTGATCGTTCAAGGTCTGCAACACAGCATGAGGGTAATTGACATGATTTGCCTCACTCTTAGCGTATACCAGAATATCATCTGTGAAGAAAATGAAGAACAAATCCAAAAATTGATAAATAAACCTAATACATCAAATGCATAAGTGTTTTTGGAGCATTAGTCAAACCAAAAGACATAACTAGGAAATTATAGTGACCATAGCGGGTCCTGATGTTAGTCTTAAGGATATCGACTTCCCTAATCATAAGGTAATGATAACAAGACCTAAGATAAATCTTAAAGACACACTTCTCACTTTAAGCTGAACAAACAAATTATTAATGATAGGAAAATGGTACTTATTATTTACAATCACTTTATTTAGCTTATGGTAATCAATACACATCCAAAGGGAATCATCCTTCTTACGCACAAACAACACCAGAGCACCCTAAGGAGACATACTATGATGAATAAAACCATCATCTAAGAGATCCTTAAATTGCTCCTTAAGCTCTTTCAACTCATTCAGATCCATTCTATAAGAGGGATAGAGATAGGATGAGTGTTCAAATCAAGATCAATCACAAAATTGATTTTTCTATCGGGAGGAACACTAGGAAGGTCATCAGGGAAACCTCAAGAAACTCACTAACCATTGCAGGAAATTCTAGAGAATGACATTCCGAGTTAGAATCTTTAACCCAGACCATAAAAACACCCTTTAGAAATCAAATTTTGGGCTCTAATATTAGAGATAAACCTTCTATTAGGCACTAAAGAACCCCCTTCCCACACAATGACCGGCTTAATAGGGAATTTAAACATGACCGTGCAGGTCCAAAAATCTATAGAATCATAGCACGAATGCAACTAATCCATCCTTAATAGAAATTAAAGTCAACCATATCCAACTCTATCAAATCAATAAGAGTTTTTATAACTCTAACAGATACCACACACCCTCTATAGACTCTTTTAACAATCACAAATTCACTAATTAGGGTAGATAGAAAAATAAATACGGGTCCAAAACCAAAATTTATAGCAACAAATAGGGACACAAAAGAAAGAGTGGACCCTAGATCAAATAAATAATACATATCACGTGAGAATTGTTTTAACATACCAGTAACGACAATAAGGGATCTTGGAAGCCTGTTGAGATGCAAGAGCATATAACTGATTTTGGCCAGTGCTGGAACCAAAAATAATAAAAGACATAGAAGCAATACCCTTTGATATAGGAGTAGATGAAGAGCCAACCAGAATCTTGTTAGCCCCAAAAGTCATACTAGTATGACAGTCACATTGCATATGACTAATCTGACCATAATAAAAACATTTTTTCTTCCTTTCCTCATAGAACACATTGTTCAACCACCCATAAAATCTATAAGGATGTTGGGACGGAACTGATTAAGCCCCACTAGCTTGAGATTGGCACCCTATGCACGAAACTCACTATTATTCTGATACCAACAATCGCCCAATGACTTTAGGTAAAAAGAACTAGTCATGGAGAATGACAACTAGGGCCTTGTCATTTTGGGCACCTCAAGTCCAATAAGGATCAAAGATCACCCCATTACCCAATCCAACCAACAAATATGTACCTCGAGTTAGGTGAGTTTCATCTATATAACAAGATAAAGTAATTTATAACCCAAAGACTTTGGGATAACTCTATGACTATGACCAACCCAAATATGTCAAACTATCCAATATGAAACAAACAACCATATAATAACCAAATCCATATCCATTCCATAATATACACAAGTCCATAGTTTGTCCATACAAAGCCTCTATAATAAAACAAGAATATTTGATTGGGATATGCCCCCAACTTATAGCAAAAATAACTATCCAAGTCTAATCTAATAAAAACATAAGAAAACTCAAGCAAGAAATGAAGCCTTCCAATGTATGAAAGCTCACCACTTCAAGTCAATAAGTTATCATTAAATTAATTCAAACCAAAGTTGTAATGTACCTAAAACAGCCACCACAAACTCGTTTAACAACAACAAACCTGAGATCGAGAAGAAGACAACTCCAAACCAGAGAATAGCATAACAATCAAAAGTTATCAACATGTGAAACAATACCAAAATAGAAATAACACAACAAGATGGACAACACTATGATAAGATCAATAACAATAAGAAATAAACAACTAATGGGTTAAAGGTTACAAGATACAACAACCAACCATTTACAAGGAATGTAAAGGTAGGTAGTGAGACATAGATTATTACAGGTCCTAAGAACTAAGATATGTATCAAACACCAAAATCCTTAATACAAGTAATAATAACACCTACACTCTTATGTGGACACAAGAGGGATATTAATCTCCACAAGCACCTATGTTTCTAAGCCTTGAACACAATATTTGTAGTATTCCCTAATTTCAGTTTTGCCTCATCAATAGAAGAGAGGACTTGTATTTCAATGTTATACTACATTTATTATCATCAAATCCTAATGAAAGAAACCCTAAATTGATTTTTATATAGTTACTACAAAAATAAGATGTGAAATGTCCAAAAAGACTCTTTAATAAAGAGTGAATAACAAAATTGCCCTGGGAGTATTGTATGGATGCTTTTGGTGTGTATTTCGGCCATCCTTTGCACTTTACTTGCACACTCCAAGTCTCAGTTCAATTAACTCTCACACTCATCCATCTTTGTTGTCGTGCCTGCATCATCCTCCCCTTTTGAAGAGGATTTCAACCTCAAATCCATACCTTGTAAAACTAAGAGAAGACAAACAAGCACACATCCTCATGGCATGAGTGTTAGAGTTAGAAAATACATAACATTAATATGCCAAGGCATTTCATACTTGACATATAACCAAGAGTCTGTGTTACACATTTGGAAGCAATTGACAAATACTCCAAGGACTTGTTCATGACAAACATCAAGAAAGAATGCACCTAAACCGATAGTAACTCTTCCCCACCCTAAGATGACACTGGGATCAAATGGTTGAAGTAGCCAAGGGCACAAGCTTAGGCTACTCGTTCCTCCTACTAGGGTGTTATTCCTAAACTCACACAAGGCATTTATCATTAAAGGAAGACTATATTCAAAAGGGGAGGGGTTACAGTCAAAAAGTCTATCCCCAAAAAGACATATGCCAAGATTCTCGACATTTCTATTCACATGATCTCTAGGAACAAAGCTAATAAAAAAGATTTCAGTTCACACTATGTTCAAAGAATCATGCACTTCTACACTAGGAAAAATGACAACTACACCCATTTGGTAATAGCATCCCTAACACAACATTCTACATCTATAGGAGTGTAGGAGATAATGGTTTCACTTTGTAGCTCACATGAGCTATGGTCTTCACCTTGGTGCTGGTCATTACAACCCACTTCTCCCTTTCGGAAGCTCTCATCACAAGGTGCTTCGACAATAGGATTTGGATTTGGTGGGATAAGTGTGGATACCAATCGGCGTATCCTTTCAAGGTCCCATTAGAAACCTTTGTATGATTTTGAGGTAGTGTTATTATCCATGGTACCTAAGGAAAAAACAAACAACAACAAACAAAACAACAAACTAGTTAGCTCAAAATAGCCTCACCATACTCTCACTTCTTGATTACCTTACATGTAGCTTTATAAGTGTTGCAAACTAGCTAAGGAAACCATGAGGAGTTAAGGGTCAAGTCTACTCTTGTCTGGAACATATTTTTGTTTGAATCTCAAACAAATATCGTAGGAACTGAGCCAAAAACTAACAATAATTCAAAATGACAAAATCACCAAACAAAACAGACTCAAAATCTAAATTACAACCTAGTAGAAGATTACTAACATGTCAATTAGTATTAGAACCAACAAATAAAACTAAGGAATAAAAAAATGAAACTATGAAATATGAAATTTGATCCAAAATTTTTGTGTGAACAGTAAAATGATGATGTGGTAGTCTACTATTGGTTGCGGCTTTTAACAAGTTCGTTATTTTCCAATTTTCTTATCTTGGTCAATTTTCAATTTGGATTGGTGGATTTGGTTAAAAATGAGGGAATATAAGTCTTAGAGCTCTTTTTTTCAAATTCAACTTTCAAGACTTGACTTTCGTTGTACTTCTCCTTAAAAAATGGGCCCTTAAATCATATAAAGTGGTTGTTAAGTCTTTTGAGTAATGTGAACAAGTCTCTTCACCAACAAGTACTACAACTTCGTCTTTTAAGACTAAAAACAACGCACACTCTCCTTCTTCAGCTTCTAAGATCAACAACCAGCTTTTCTTTAATAATATATTAAGATGGTGAAGAACACAACATTTTTTTACTCTTGGAGTTCTATGGTTCAAGTTGGATTCCACACATCAACAACACATTTTCAAGGTCAAATTTTCAATAACAACATTAACACAACATTTTTAGGCCTCCAATCCACAACAACAACACATGTCCAACTCAAATCCACAACAACAATGTCAACCATATCGCCAAGTCTTAGATTCACAAAAACAATATCAACTCAAATTTAGATTTAGACTCCTTTACTGTTGGTGTTAAAGAAGCTAACACTAGACATAAAAAAACACCCAAAAGAACTCCTAGATCTAAGTTTCAAATTTTTATCCAAAAATAAAATAAATGGGACAGATTTTCTTTTTACTGATTTTTTGGTTTTCCAACACTTTTATTTCTCATTTTTCAATTAACAAGCCCAAGATTGATTTTGTTGGAACAAAATCAACAATATTTGATACCAAATGATATAAACAAAATATGAAATGTGCGTAAAACAGCCACCATAGGCTAGTTTAACAACAATAAACCCGTAATCTAGAAGAAGACACTTCCAAACACGAGAATAACACAACAATGATAAGTTATCAATGTGTGAAACAATACCAAAACAGCAACAACACAACAAGATGGAAAACACTATGGTAAGAACAATAACAACAGGAAACAAACAACTCATGGGTTGAAGATTACAACATGCTACAACCAACGATTTATAAGAAATGTAAAGATAGGTAGTGAGACATAGATTTTTATAAGTCGTAAGAACTAAGGTGTGTATCAAACACAAAAATCCTTAATACAAGTAATAATAACACCTACACGCTTACGTGGACACAAGAGGGATGTCAATCTTCTCAAGAACCTATATTTCTAAGCCTTGAACACAACACAAGTGAGGAATTGTCTTTCAATGTTATACAACATTCATTATCATTAATGTCTAATGAAAGAAACTTTAAATTGTTCTATTTATATCTATAACAAAATAAGATGTGAATGTCCAAATAGACCCTTTAATAAAAAGTGGATAACAAAGGTGCCCTTGGAGTATTGTATGGACAATGTTGGTATGTATTTGGGCCCTCCTTTGCACTTCACCTGCACACTCCAAGTCTTGGGTCAATTCACTCTCTCGCTCATCCAACTTTGTGATCATTCCCATATCATCAATGATATGAATCGATCAACAAAATACACCAAAACTGTCTACAAAACAAGAAGAATAACACATAAAACCGAGAGCTTTAATAGGACAAGTTCCAAGCCATGAATCCAACAACAATGACAACTTAACAAGGTGTTATTCAACACCAAAACAGCCAATAACACAAAAAAATGAGATGAAAAGATGAACACAATGAACACAACTTTTGGATTCAACAACACAACAAGAACACAAGGTAACAACAATAAATGTAAAAATAGATAGTGTAACATAAACTATTACAAGTTCTAAGAACTATGGTGTGTCTCAAAAACCAAAACCCCTACAACATTTAATAATAAACACCTACACTCTTACATGGACAAAAGAGGGATGTCAATCTCCCAAGCACCCAACATTTCCAAGCCTTGAATGCAAAACAAGTTAAATCCACACTTGTGAATGCCCTAGTTCGGGTTAGTCTTCTCTCTATTAGAGAGAAAATGTTTTCAAGTGTTACAACACTCACAATATTATCTAAAATATAACTACAAAAACCCTAAAATATTCTATATAGAGTGTATTACAAATAGAAAACAAAATGTCCAAAATACCCCTTAAGGAAAAGTGCACCCACAAGTGTAATTTAGGGGCTATTTTGGTGTGTTTTGGGGCCTCTTTTACGCTTCACTTGTGCACTTCCTTGGACGGATTCAATACACACTTATTCACTTCCATCTTCATGGTCGTTCCCGTATCATCCTCCCCTTCTTGAAAAGGATTAAACCTCGAATCCCCACCATGCAAAATCAAAAAAGGGCTAACAATTCAAATATCCTTATGACATGAGGGTTATGGTTATTATACAAAACATTGTCATGTTGAGGTGGGACAAACTTGAGATATAACCATGAGCCCTTTGACTTAAGCATGAAAATATTAATACAATAATAAAAAATGGAGTGGCTAGGATAAACACTAAGAAATAAGGGACATAGGTTAAGACTACTCAGTTTACACCCTAAGATGGCACCTGGATCAGATGTGAGAAGTAGCCATGGACATAGGTTTCATCCATACTACCTTTCAAGAGGGTAATTCTCATATAGCTTCATATCACAACGGGCATCAAGAGGATAGAAACCAAAAACAATTTCACATGTACAATTACAATTCGGGCATCCTAAATATCTAAGCAAATTAAGGTTTTCTTCACCTAATGATCATCTTGCACGCCCTCACTAGTTGTTGGAAACTTGTATACCAATGTAGACTCACCTTGGTTTTCAAAAGGTTCAAATAGTATGTGAATACACTTGTCAATTGTTAATGGAACCTTATCAAAGTTTTAAGTGTTGGCACTAGATGGACATAAATTATTTTTATGAGAAGAATTAATTTCGTCATCTAAAGTATAAACTAGTGCTTGTGTACTTACTACAAGAGTTTGGTCCTCACGCGACCTAACATCACCAAGAGTATCACAAAAAGAAGATTCAAGCACCTCTACTCTAGGCAAATCTGCAACTACATACATTTGGCTACTACTAGCCATATCACAATATTCTAAGTTTATTGGAATATAGAGGTTAGCATTTTTACCTTGTAGCTCACATGAGCTACGGACTTTACCTTGGTCTTGGTCGGGGCAACCTACTTCTTCCTTTGGGAAGCACTCATCACAAGTTGTTTGTAAAAGAGGACTTGGATTTTTAGGGAAAAGTTTGGGTATCAATTGGCATATCTTTTCAATGTACCATTTGATATTTTCACAATTGGCTTTGAAACTATCACAATGATCATTGAGGCGATCAAATATGGCATTGAAATTATTGGCAGCCATGGTACCTAAAAGAAAAGACAACAAGAAACAAATGGCAAACTCGTTAGCTCAAATTAGCCTCACCACACTCATACACTTTGATTACTTCACATTTTGGATTCCACGAGGGTTGTAAGCCAGCTAAGAACCCGTGAGGAGATTGAGGTGTGTGTTTACTCTTGTCTAGAATAGATTTGGTTTAAAACTCAAATAAAATCTTGTAAGACTTGATACAAGAACTAACAACAATTTTAAAAGACAAAAGCAACCAAATAAAGCTAACACAAACAAATGGACACATAAACTAACTTACAATCTAGTAGGAGATTACTAGCTTGTCAATTAGTGTTTGAATCGACAAACGAAACTAAGGAACAAAAAAGTGAAACTAAGAATCTATAATTTGAGCCAAAATTGCTGCATGAATAGTAACAAGGTTATGTGGCAGTACACTATTGGTAGCATTTTTTTGTCAAGTTTTTATTTTTCAATTCTCAAGTCTTGGTCAATTTTAGATTTAGGAATTGGTGGAATTTGTTTAAAGGAGGGAAAATGTAAGTCTTGGAGCTCCTTTTCAATTCAAATTCAAGACTTTACTTGTAATTTCTGTTTGAAACATCGGCCCTTGAATCTTGGAAAGTGGTTGAGATATGATTGATAAGTCTTTGGTGGTTGTAGAGTCTTTCAAGACTAATTAGTTCTACACCTTTTCCTTAATCTTTTTAGGATCTAAAGTTTACTTTTATATTTTAAAAATATATGAAGGAGGGGAAGAACTTCAAGAACTATAACAACCGCACCAAAAACATCAACAACAATCTGCAAGAACAACCAACAAAATCCAACGGTCAACTCCAATCCACAACAACAATTCCACCAACACACGGCCAAGTCATTAGTATTGTAATTTCAGTTTTATTAAGAGATGAAGGTTGTAAAGAACTTAAAGAAAAACAACAACAATCATAACAAGAAAAACAACAAAATCCTCACGTCTAAGAACAAATCCTCCACAACAATTTCTCAACACTCACGGCCAAAACAATCCACCATAACAAGGTTCAAGAATACACTGCCAAGCTTAAGTTCACAACAACAACATCAACGAATTCAAGCTCAAACTTAGGTATAAACTCAATGGTGTTAGTGACGAATAAAACTAACACTAGAAACACTCAAGACAGGTAAAAATCTCATCCAAGACACAACAAGAACACAATTTCAGCCAAGACACTAAAATGGACATATTTGCTTCTTTTTGGTTTTTTGGTTTTCAAATTTTTTTAAGTAAGCAAGCCCAATATTGATCTTGTGGAAATGAAATCAAGCCATACTTTGATATGAAATGATATGAATTGATCTACAAAAAGCACCAAAATAGTCCATAAAACAAGAAGAACAAAACACAAAACTGAGAGGTTGAATGGGTCAAATTCCAAGACATGAATCCAACAACAATAACAATATAACAAGTTATTATTCAACAACAAAACAGCCAACAACACAACAAAATGAGATGAACCCAAAGATCACAACTTTTGAATTCAACAACACAACAAGAACATAGATAACAACAATAAATGTAAGGATAGATAGTGTGACATAAACTATTACAAGTTATATGAACTATGGTGTGTCTCAAACACCAAAACCCCTACTATATGTAATAATCAACACATACATTGTTTCGTGGACACAAGAGGGACATCAATCCCCCAAGCACCCAATGTTTCCAAGCCTTAAATGCAACACAAGTAAGATCCGCATTTATGAATGCCCTTGTTTTAGGTTGGTCTTCTCTCCATTAGAGAGGAAATATTTTCAAGTGTTAAAACACTCACAATATCATCTAAAATCTAACTATAAAAACCATAAAATATTCTATCTATAGTTTATTAAAAGAAGAAGACAAAATTTCCAAAATACCCATTAAGGAAGGGGCCCATCAAGTGTAACTTAGGGGCTATTTTGGTATGTTTTGGGCCCTCTTTTACACTTTACTTGAGCACTTCCTTGGATGGGTTCAATACGCACCCATTCACGTCCATCTTCATAGTCGTGCCCATATCACAAATCTAAATCACTGAGTAAGAGGTGTGATAGTATGACCAGCAGCTGCATACCATGGGAATATAGCATCCGAGGATGGTTAGAAATTAGAACGCTAGCATGTAACTCAAGGGTAAGGATAATATAATGCCAATAGTTCAAAACCAATTATCTAATACACATAACCAATACAATATATAAATATATATATATATATATACAAATATACTATGTTGGGATAGGGATCAACATTAGCATGAGCTTTGAAATAGTTACCTTAGGCTGTGTGGCACAACTATTATATATCAAGCCACCCATGGGCCATATGGGCCTAACTCTCTCTAGATAGAAGGGCCCAAGTTCATGAAATCATACGAACCAAAGAATATCTATATTCGTATATGCCTATATGGGGGACTCAAATCTCTTGACATAATCAGGTGACTTTAGCACCAATACATGTATTATGGGGGACTAGAACCTCTTATTCATATATTTATTCGGGGAGTCGAACTATTTGGTCATAAAGATACCCGCACCAGCTAGCGCAATTTCTAGTGTTAGTCCTTTAGACTTCCACTTTCACGGCGTGACCACACATTTCACTTAAAATCCCATTTTAAAACCATTATTTCACGTACACAAATATTAAGACAATTACTTACCATAGGCACTTCATTTGTATCGCCATACCAATACTACTAGCAAGCGTGCCACAGGCCATTACCATTATTAGTGAACTAATCATTTATTTAGCTTTGGGACTCAAACTCATTGTCTAATAAAGACACTAATTTAATTCAAAGTTTGTGGACTCGAACCCATTATCTAGTAAAGACATAAAATAATTTAATGTTTAGGGACTCAAATCCTTTTAGCCAATTAAACCACAAAGCTTACTATTTAAATCATTACATAGCCAACAAGGACTTCATAAAACCATTTACCTACCTTTTATGTTCATTAATCCAATTCCTTAGTTCAATACACCATCTATTATGTGACTAGCTTATTCTCTTCGGCATTTTCATAAAAATTTTAGGGCATACCATTAACAAGAACAACACCAATGTAAAAGCCATCAAGTTTAGGGTGAACAATTACCCAATTGTTAAACTTCAATTACCAAGAACCTACATGTTCAAACCATCATCAAATACATCTATAAACATAATTTAATCCAAGAGTAAACAATATTCAAGAAAGTACAACAAGACTGTCAACATTGATTATCGAAACTACCATTAATTAATCATAATCAATGTTTAAAATACATGATATTTCAGAACTAAAAATGAGGGAAGAGTCTCATATCTTATTAATAGAGATTCTCACAAATAACTTTACTCTTAAGCCTCTAGATGAAGACTTTGTAAAAGCCCTAGCCTAAACTGCAAAAGAGTATTTAGAGAGAGTTTTATGAGTGTTTTAATCCTTCCAAGTCTGTTATGTGAGGCTCCAATAGGTTTTAAGATATAGGGCCTTAAAGGTTTACCGGTGGGAATTATCAAAAATGTACTTAGCTTAAAAACTGAAAAATATATGCAGGAGGGTACAATTCCACCCTAACTTGTACACCAATCATATGAGTGATACACACAACTTGTACCCTAGGAAAAAACATTGGACTCTAATTTTGTCAAATATATGAGTTCATGTCCTAACTTATATCTAATCATATGATTGGTACCCTAGAGTCGTGCCCTAAGCACAATCATCTAGGCTAGACACAGGAAATCATATGGTTTGGCACAATACTTCTTTTACCCTAACATGTGACTAGTAGGATGTCCATTTGTACCTTGGATAGAAATAGACGAAAACCATAATGAGTTTCATACGACCAAGAGCTTAAAACCATATCCACATCACACGACAAGTAAGCACAAGTCGTATGATGTCCAGAGAGGTCAAAATCACAAAATTTTCAAGGGTCAAAACTAGGATGTTTCAAGATGTCATAGGTGTGCATAATGTAAAGTGGGCATGAAGAAGGATAAAAGAAAAGAAAAAAATTAAGGCTGGGTGGTAAAAAAGAAAAGAAAAAGAAAAAAGGGGATGAAAAGTTGAAAAAAGAAGAACAACAAAAACCACACCCAACCTGAATTTGTGATAAAGAATAAATGGAGAAATAAAGGTCTAATAAACAAAAATTGGTTAAAATTGTGGACCCTAAAGTTAGTGTAGTTACAAGGAGTCTTAGTTACTTAATGTATTTATATGTACCATACAAACTCCCGATCCTACATTAAAAGCTGAGAAAAGTCCTATAGCGATCCTGACTTGAGTGTCTGAAAACTTAGATAGAGAAAATAAGGGCAAGCCTCAGGTATTTTACATGTATTTATTGGAACTTCTTTTCTAAGTATGAGTGTCTCTTGATTTTCCTGCATTGACATGCATGATTTTATATATGAGTGAGGGGGACTTCTTTTATATGAGGGAACATGGGGTATATTGCTAGTTGCATACTCTTTTGAGTAAGTGTAACTTATATACATACATTGTGGTCTATTTTTAATGTAATTGCAATGACTGGATTCCTTTGTATCATACTATTGTGATTCATGTATACACGTAGTTGTTTTTACTTGTGATATAGGAAGGGATAATAAGTTTGAACCTAAAATGTTAATTGACTTCCTTGAATTCCATAGATTCTCCTACTTAAGAGTCATGTTTTGTTTTATTTCCTGAGGACATGCAAATATTCTAAGTTGAGGGTGTTGATGTGGTATAAATTTATAGCACTTTTAATGCTTAAAACTATGAAAATATGCATGTTTTTTAGGTTGTTTTGTTAGATATGATGTGTTTTGGGAATGATTAGTAGGAAATCAGGTTTTGAATGCCAAACGCAAGAAAGAGCTAAAAAATAAAGTTTTTGGCTACTTACTTGGGCTTTTTGGGCCTATGTGGGACTTATCGGGCATATGTGACAAAAGTATGTACCAAAACATGAAGTCCAGAGGCTCAGATGCAGGAAAAAGTGAACATTATCACTTACGAAGGACACATACAGTCCATATATAGCACATACAGTCCATATGTTACACATACGATACGTATGTGACCAATATATGTGACAAAATCCAAGATCTAGAGAGTGCAGAAGCTGAAGAAAATTTTTTCGCACTTACCTAGGTCCACATGTAGACCGTATGTTGTACATATGGGTCGTATGTGGCCTAAGTAATTGGCCACTAACCATGTTTTTTGTTTTTCATTTAGGATTATATTCCTAAGGTTTCCATGTAACCTAAATACACCCCTATGATGTTTCTAGTCCATATTATTTATGTTTATTTAAGTTTTCCTATTTTATTTAAGAATGGATTTCTAGGGTTTCTTATAATCTATAAATACCCTTTCGACTTTGTTTAAATTTATTGATTATTTAGAGAGAGGTCCTTTGAGGCCAAGTTCATAATCATCTTATTATTCTTAGTTTCTTCTTTATTATGTTTTTCAATTTAAGACTTTAGTATTTCGTTGTTCATTATTGTGAGATTGATTCTGAAATTTTGTTTGTGGATTCCATGATTGTTCACATAACTATGTGGCTAATTCCCTTAGCTAGGGTTGTGGGAACCCTGGCGGATTAACGAAGTAGAGTAAGTGCTAAGTCGTTCTAGATAAAGATTCTTGCATGGATTGGGTTTCTTCTAATTTATTACTTTCTTAATGGGTTCACACATTAGGATCCCACCTAGACTATCACTACTACTCAACAAGAGGAGTAGTGACTAGGAAAAGATGATCACAACATGATTTACGGTTAAATACAGAAATAAGCTTACTTGTACTATCTTTTTTAGATTGTTAACTTTCATATAACAACTTGAGACTCAAAAGGTAATAGTTAAATTAGGATCCAGTATAATGGTTAATAAGGAAACACTCTGAGAATCAAAAGGTAAAGGGTGAAATCTATCAATGAGTCCACAAGATAGTTGATGGTTCATAACTTATCAGATTTTGCATGCAAGGTATTAGAATAGTTCTACAGTGCATAATAAATCTATAGAGTCAAGAAGCTAGGGGAACAAAAGCCTAGTGTTCATCTTAGAATGTTTACAACCAAAAGCAACCAATTCTCGAACCTTTTACTATTCCAGAAAATCCCCTTTTTTTACTTTTTTTGCACTGGGTGATTTCAACGAGATTGAGAAGGATTTGTTTTGTATTCCCTATGGGATCAACCCCAACCTATTTGGTTACTATATTTTGACAGTGACCTCTTTACCCTTCTAAGGAGGGGTATTTTGTGTATTATCACTAACAAGCATCAGACTACTGAAAGGAAATTTTCTTCTAAGTCAACTTTGTCAAAAGAGCTGCAATAGATAAGAAACCCTCAATGAAATACCGACAGTAACCTTCAAGCCAACAAAATTCCGAGTTTCAAAGGGCTAAGTAGGTCTATCCTAGTCATGAACCACTGCAATCTTTGTAGGATCAACCATAATGCCATCCTTAGTCACCATGTGACCCAAGAAAAAGACAAACTCTAACAAAAACTCACACTTGGAGAACTTAGCATGCAACTGATCATCTCTCAAACTCTAAAGTATAATCTATTTATGCTCCTCATGATCCACCTCACTGATGGAGTAAATTTAGATTTCATCTATGAATAAAATAATAAAAGAGTTGAGATATGGTCAAAATAGTTGATATATCAACTCCATGAATGCGATAGGGGCATTGTTCAACCCAAAAGACATGACCAAGAGCTCATAATGACCGTATTGAGTCTGAAAATTTTTCTCTTAGCAATATCTGAAGCTATGATCCTCAACTTGTGATATATGGACTCAAATGAATTTTTAAAAACACTAAAGCACCCTGAAGATAATAAAAAATGATCAATATGAGGAAAGGGATTCTTATTGTTAGCTATCAACTTGTTTAATTATTGATAATCAATACACAAACACATAGACTTATCCTTTTTCTTCACAAACAAGATGGCACACCCCAAGGTGGTACACTAGGTCAGTTAAACTATTTATTCAAAAACTCCTGCGACTGATCCTTCAGTTACTTCAACTTGGTTGGGCCCATCCTATAAGGAGGAATAAAAATGGGTTTGGTACCTAACTCAACATTAATGTCAAAGTTAATATCGCAATTTGAGGGCATACCTGGGAAATTTATCAGAAACACAACTATGAACTTGTGAATAACCCAAAAAGAATCCAAACAAGGAGGTAAAACAACACTAGTATCATGAATATAAGCTAAATAATATAAGAAACCCTTCTCAACCAAGTGATGAGCACACGTATAAGATATAACTCTCCTGGGACATGAATAAAGCACATTCTTCCAAGCTATTATTGGCATACCCATTGAAGCTAAAGTCACGATCTTAGTATAACAATCTAGGACAACATGGTAAACAACAAACCAATCCATACCCAATGATAATGTCAAAGTCAACCATATCTAAGAAAAATAGATCTACCAAAGTCTCACTATAACACCCGACATTTTTGGGCTAGAATTTAAATCATTATTCCTATGTGTTGAGACTCGAACCCAATTTTTCTATGTATGTATATATGGGTTTGGGAATATCTTTGTATATGAATTGAGGTAATAAGAACCTTCTAACTTAAAGGCGAGTTGAGGACTTTTCTATCGATGGAGTTTTGACAAATGCTCCAGCTAGGGTTCACTTTTGATAAGTGTATATAATAGAATATATTTATTTGAGTATCCTAGTATATATCAAATTACAGCCTTTGAGTTTTCTTTCAAATACATCTAGTTTCACCTTAATTCAACATTAGAGTGGGAAGTTATGCCTATTTTACCTCAGCAAATCCAACTATCATCAAGGTGAAGACTAGGCTAATAGGCTATCAACTAGTTGACAAGACATCAGCCAAATCATCAACCTTAGGAAGAATCACTGAAGAAGATTATAACTAGGCTAATAGGCTATCAACCAGTTGACAAGTATTCAGCCAAAGTGGTCAACCTTAGGCAGTAACTCTGAAAGAGTTGACGACTAGGCTGATAGGCTATCGACAAGTTGATAAGACATCAGCCAAGTCATCCCTTAGAACTAGAACATGAAAGAGAGTTGACGACTAGGCTGATAGGCTATCAACCAGTTGACAAGCCATTAGCCAAGTCACCAACTAAAGAAATTCTATCAATTTTGATTTAGTTTCACAAAGGTATTTTGGTCTTTTCCTCACCTTAAACCCTACCCCTTCTATGACTTAAAGCATTATTAGGCATTATTAGCCATTACTTATCAGTTTCATATTCCATTAATCTACTCCACTCTCAAGAATAATAAGATTAGGATTTCTTCCCAAGAGCAAGAAAAATTCAAGTTTTCTTTTCCCAATAATCTAAAAATTCAAGCGTACAAGTTGAAGAAAATTTACATAAAACATCAAGAATAGGGTTTCCTTCACAAGTTCATCATTCAAGTCCCAAGATTCAGACTTTCTTCATAAGTTAAGAAAAATTAAGGTATGTGGGGTTATGAACCAGGGTACACTTCTACCCTTATGCCCAAATTGCATAGTTTTAAAATTCAATTTACTTATTTTAAATTAAGGTTCATACCTAAGTTTTAATATTCTTGAAGTATGTAATTATCATGACATTTAAAGCTTTAAGTGTATCAAGATTTCTTATTTTTATGTTTTAATTTACAAGATTTATATTATGAATGAGATTGAACTATCTTGGCTATTATTGTTGAAGTATTTCAAGATTTATACAGAGCATAAAGTTTCGTTATGAATTACCATGAATTTAAAATCATGAATTTTTAAGCCCTAAGTTAAGTGTTGAGATTTCAAGAAGATTATGCTCTTAAGTATTCTCTGATAAGCCTATACTAAGATTTAAAGCAAGAATTGATCCTTTGATCTTAAGCTAACATATGAAATCCATATTTGTTCATTTTGATTATAATTTAAAGCAAAGAGAAGCATAACTTATTTTCATTACAATCCTTTGTGCAATTTTAAGGTGTATTTCTTAAAGTATGAGCATATAAGTAATATGGGAGTAATATTTAGCACCATGTTAGGTATGAGTCAAAGGTCACATACCCCAGAACTACGTACTACCATAGTTTTAATTCCCATCGTAGATACTCAAGTTGAGGTTCTATTTTAATGGCAAGGGTAGAACAAGTGTCCTCAACATGGGTAAGATATTAGACTCAATGATAGTTCACATGGTTTATGTCGGTTAGAAGAACCTCCAAGAACATAGAACAAAAAGTAAAGCTTTTAGAGACTACATGTTATGGCTCATAAAGTCTATCCTTATACTTCATTAATCATGTTTATTCTTTTGCAGTTGTTGTTATAATCAAGCCCAAGGTGAGTCATCTACACTTAGCATGCATTGGTATGAAAGTATATTTATATATTGAGTTATTGTTTTGGTTTTGCATTCACCCGCACATACTTAGTACATTCCCAAAGTACTGACCCACATATATGTCTATGTGCTATATTGTCTCATAATGTAGGTCCAGTTATAGCCCACACGTCATACCCAGATAGAGTGTAGCTTTTAGTTAGTAGGTGATGAGTTATTTTGATTTGAGGGCTCGAATCAATCATAGTTTGAGTAGAATCTGGTTTTCTTTATTTAGTTATATTGAATAGAGATAGCTGGGGTCATGTCCCGGCAACCTATAGTTAATATTAGTAGAGGATTCATAGATAGTCAGTAGAGTTGATGTATTTGATTCTAGTTTTGTTTTGTATAACCAGAGTTGTAATCATTTTAAATAGTTTTTTTAATATATTCAACTAAAGATATCTTTTCTGTGCATTACTCTCAGTTTTATGTAATTAAATCAGTAACTCAAGAAATATGCTAGTACAAGGGTTAGCTTTTGATCACTTATGGTCTTAAGCATTGTGTGACGTCCATAGGGTAGTCTTAGGATGTGACATACTTGGTATCAGAGCAAAGAATTCAATTTTCATAGGGTATCTATGAATTCGTGTCTGGTAGAGTCTTACAAAATGGTACTAAGACGTCTGTACTTTTCTTCGACAAGCTATAGGTCATTTAAGAAAAGTTTTCCTTCTTTTATACTCTAGATTGTGCAATAAAGTTTTTCTTTTAGAAAATTCTGTCACTTTATGAGTTACTCTATAATTCTCTATCTATGACTTTCTGAGAGAACATGAGTACTAGATTCCAATTCCTCCCAAGATGATGCTTTCAAATTTACTATCATGAACTTTAGAAGTCATACAATGGGCTTGAGATGATCTCGCTTATGTGTTACAAGTTCTTTAAGTATAGAGTTTATGTCCTCATTCATATAAGTTGTTTAGTAATGACATAATAAGATATGTATTCAGATTCCTTGTTAAACCTTAACTATAGATATTGTTCATATGATGAGATAGTATGAACATAGGTTATTAAATAGAGTTTGCATTCGAGGGATATTGCAACCTAGAGTGTTATGATTTATAAGTAGTAGAACTTTATTTTAGTTGGAAGTGTGCGGTTATAAGTATAGTGAAAAGAAAGGTGGGAATGACGGTTGATCGAAAGTATACAGATGAACTTATGCATACTATTAAGTTTGTCTTAAGGTTATATGTTCTTGTGTGTTTCCTGGTCGAAGGTAGGGAAAGAGTTATTATTTAAGGTGAATTGTATCTATTTAAGGTAGTAAGAGAGATCTTGATGGTATTTTTTACGTTAGAAAATTATAGGTCATTAATTAAAGTATTAGGTTATTAAGTATTTTTAATACAGGCTTCCCCGCGTGGCTGTGAAAAAGAAGATCGGTTGATGCTTTAAGATCTATGAATTAATTGAAGCTACTGATAGGTGACTAGTAGTTATGTGTAGAAGGAGGATGTTAGAATTGATTATAATAAAATAGGTCATACGATCATGATCAATTATTGTTATTATGTAGTTCTAGTGGAATACCTGTTTCATAATGTTTTAGTTTATAGCTTCCAAGTAAAAAATAATATGTAAGGTTACGTGGTTAATCATGTCTAGCACTAGACACTAAGTTTGAATAGTGGATGATCATCAAGGACTAAGTTTGAATAGTGGATGATCATCAAGGTGGAAATTATGATTTCTTGGTTAGTGATGGCAGTTATATGGACGTGTTCTAGTAGGCTTGGATACTGTATACAAGAATTTAAGTTCATTTGTTCACAATTGAGTATGATGTTGTAGGTATTATTTAGAGGTGTACCTATGGTGATATGGGGTTGCCTTATTTTCTAAGGTTATTAAGTGTTGTCTGTGGTTAGTAGTACCCTTAAGTTGATAAACAAAAACAAGGCTAGTTATATAGTCTATGGTGTTATTAATAGCTAAGCTAAGGAGTTATGGATAGGTGATGTTTAGTCCTTTGGTGTAATTCTGATTCTTATGGTTTAGGGAAGAACATAAGTTTACAGATATGATAATAGTAGGTTATGATGGAAAAGAGGAAGATTATGTATTTAGTAAGGCAAGCATGTTGTCAAGAAGGGTGTAAGTATGTGACGAATGTTAAAGCAAACGAAAGTTAAGGATAGTGTATGTTAAGGGAGTGCTCAAGAAAAATGTTAGTATGGTTCATTAATGGTTTGGTGATATCCATGTTAAATGTTAGAATCTAATCCTAAATATGGAATAATTAAGCTAACAGAAAGAAGAGTTGAAACTCTAGATGGTGTGAACATAGGGTATGGTCTTAAAGATTCTATTTTAGTAAGTAGTTATGTTATTATTTGATGACTTGTAATGCCCCGAGAGTACAACCTGGGTGCCACAGTGAGCTTACAGTCCTGAGGGACCACAAGCTAACCCATGAGCTGGCACCTATCGTGAGCACTGAGTAAAACTGATAACAAAAGGTTATATGCAGAATTTAACTAAGGAATGTCATAAAGTTTTAAGTAATAAGTTTGATAGAATCTGTAAACAAACTGATAATACTACTAAAACATCTGATAATGACAATTGAAATCTGAGAACGACTAACCTTCTGGGATATCCAAAAGCCTCTAAACTAATTGAATGGGAGTTGATGGGACAGGCCCTAAGTAATTTCGTCGAGCTACTGAACTGAAAGCATGACAATAAAATAGTTTCTCCTTAAAATATGAGGGCTCACAACTGCTACGGTTGATAGTTTGGAAAGTATATGAGTGATTTGGAAATTGGGCATCCGAACCTATGATATGATACATCATAGCCACGAAAAGAGTATGCAATCAGTACTTTGAATGCACTGGTATGCTAAATGAGGTGGGCTGATATGCATGGTTTCATGAACATGAATAACAACTAACTGGATATATATTTATACATATATATATGTATGTATGTATATATAACATAAAGTACTGAATAGAGTGCATAAAATCTGTAGATACTAAGGATACATAAAATCTATAAATAATTAGAATGCGTAAAATCTATATATGCTGAGGATGCATAAAATCTGTAAGTACTGAGGATGCATGAAATTTATAAGTGTTGAGGATGCATGAAATCTATAAGTATTAAAGATTCATTACCAAGCATAAAACATGTTTTGAATATATTCTGAAAACTGATATACGGAGTACTGATAAATGAGTAACTGATATCTGTATGTTATAGTCAAGCAAATAAATTACTAAGATGAATACTGTTCTGAGACAATAAGAGCTAGCTCTAATTGAAATTTCCTAATATACTATAAGGGTCTAACCTGAAGCCCCAGTTTGATGGGTATTTGTGCCGGCCACGGGTACTAATAGTTGTTGGGTGGATCCACTAATCTGATGTCCCAAAGGACTAGGGTGCCATGCGTAATTGATGGGGGACCCCTTAAAATCTATGGTAGTTCCATATGTCTGGAACCTATCAATTGATACTAGTGCCTCATGCCTAAATGATGGGGGAGACACCATCCCTACGCTCACTCCGTGCTAAGTGTTATTCCCAAATGAATAACACTAATTATTAGACTGAACTGAGTTTTAACTGAATGTAACAAATGGTCGAACTGATAATCCTCATAACTATTTTAAAACCATTTTGTAGATACTAAAAACTTGGTAAGTAGCTGCATTTCGGGTATTCAAACCCCAATGACTAGATAGCAATAATAGCAAGATCATACTAAAACTTTGAGGACATGATATGCAAGCATTTACTCAAAACTCATTCTTGTAGGAATTTCATCAAACACTTGCCAAGCATGGTTTAAGCTAAGCATAGGATTAGTTTTAAAGCTTGTAGTAATAGCATGATTTCAATAATAAAATCACCAACTAAGACTTAAATCAATGAATGACACAATTCAAACTTGTGGGGTTTAATAACAACAACAATTACGTGTAAACATGGTGTAGAATCAAAATTAATGGGAATTCATGGTGAAAAATCATAATAATCACGTAAAAATCATAAATTTGAATTTGAAATTGGGTTTTTAGAATCCATGGGTGAAGAGTACCCATGAATGAAAATCTAACATACCTCAAAAGCTTGAATCTTGAAAGAGAATAACTTTTCTTGAAGGTTCTTGAATGGTGACACTTTGATTATTCAGTTTTCTTGAAGAAGGGTTTGAACCTTGTCCTTGGGGAATGATATTTAAAGAACCATAATTTTGATGTTAAGGATGAATGAGGAGTTATGTTTTTTAGTTTGATGGAATTAGGGGTTAAAAAGGGTGGAAAAAAACCCAAAAATTTCATAAAAACGTATTTAAATCACTTGAACGGATGTGGTTAACGGTCTGGGTGATGGACCGTCACTCAAACCATCATTTTATGGATAGAAAATAGGCTTACTATCTATGTCATGATGGCCAGAGTGATGGTCCATCAGCTTTCCTGTCGCACATCGACAGTCGGACAACTCTTTGATAAAATGGGCATAACTTTTTACTCTGACATTAGATTAAGGCAAAATTGGTATAATTGGTAATATAATTCACTTATCAATATCTTTGATGGTAATGAGCTCAAAAATTCTTGGTATAGTGAAAGATATGCTCGTTTGAAGTTATAGCAATATCTTTCACAATAATTCAATTGGTAAGGGATATTTTGATTCGTCTATTAGCTAGGAGTTATTTGAGGCCTTAATACACATCAAACTCGTTCATAAAACAAAAACAACACTATAATTCATTTCTCATAATCTCAAAGCATGGTTCTAATATTTGTTGGGATTCTTGGGGTATTACAATATCTCTCTCTTGAAAACATTTATCCTCGAATGAGGTTAGTTAAGCTGAGAACACTGAGGAATTGAGGTTACATGCTGAATATACATACTGAAAATGTGATTACATGACCGAGAGTGAATCATGACATATGACTAAACTGGTTGCATGAATGCATGAATGACATTAGAATAGTATGCTGCTGGAACTGAGTATTTAAAAGAGAAATGCTCGGAAAAATTGTTACCTTAAGCTGAGTTTGAGTTCGTGGATAAAAGATGAGGGTACTTGGTCTGCATATCTACTTCTGCTTCTCAAGTGGCTCCCTCAACGGACTGGTTTCTCCAACGAACTTTGACCAACGGAATTTCTTTGTTCCTTAGTCTACGAATCTGGCAATCAAGGATCTTGACTCGAACTTCTTCATAAGAAAGGTTGTTCTGAACATCTACACTTTATAAAGGGACAACTACTGTTGGGTAACCAATACACTTCTTCAACAAAGAGATATAGAATATTGGGTGCACTGATGCTATGTCTGTAGGTAGCTCAAGCTCATAAGCCACCTTTCTAAAATGGATCAAAATTCTGTAAGGGCCAACATATTAGGGACTAAGCTTCCCTTTCTTACCAAAACTCTTTACCCCCTTCATGGTAAAGATCTTTAGATATACAAATCACCAATCTCAAACTCAAGATCCTTCCTCCTCACATTTGCATATGATTTTTGTTGGCTTTAGGCTCCCCTAAGCCTTTCCTTGATCAACTAAACTTTCTCTAAATCATCGAACACTAAGCCAGGCCTTTCATAAGTTGTCTCACCTATATCAAACCAACCAATAGGAGATCTACATCCCCTCCCATATAGAGCCTCAAATGGAGCTACTTGAATAATGAAATGATGGATATTATTATATTCAAACTCAATCAAAGGTAAGTGATCATCCCAACTAACATTAAAATCAACTACACAGGCTCTCAAAATATCATCAAGGGTCTGAATGTTGCTCTCTGCCTGACCATCTTTCTGAGGGTGAAAGTTTGTACTGAGGTGAACTTAGGTACCAAGACCCTTACAAAAGGCTTTCCAAAAGTGAGAGGTAAACTGAGTACCTCTATCTGATATGATATATAGTGGAACACCATACGACCTAACCAACTTCTTAATATAGAGCTTGGCATAGTCCTCAGATGAATAAGAAGTATGGAATGGTAAGAAATAGGCTGATTTGGTCATTTGTCCATAATGACCCAAATTGAATCATGCTGATGACGAGTATGACGAAACCTTGTCACCAAATCAATGTTCACTTCCTCCCACTTCCAAGTGGAAATACTGAGCTCCTGCATAGACCCACTATGCTTTTGATGTTCTATCTTAACCTGTTTACAAGTGAAGCATTTTGCTACAAAATCTTCAATATACCTATTCATACCACTTCAGCAATAGATTTCCCACAGATCGTGGTACATCTTCATGGCCCCTGGATGAGTAGAGTAATGTGCATCAGGCACATATGAAAGAATTCACTATCTTAAATCATCTACACATAACATACACAATCTACCCTGACAACACAAAACACCATCTCCCTCTTGGGAGAAAACCTCTACTTTCTGATCTCTGATTGACTCCTTCAACTTAACCAGACTGGGATCCCTATCTTGTTTTTCGTTCACTTTAGCAACTAAAGAAGATTCTAAACTATTATGAATGCAGACACTACCCTCAGCTGAATCAACCAAATGAACACCTAATATGGAAAGGTGATGAACTTCCCTAACTAACTTCTTCTTGTCATCCTCAATATAAGAAACCCTACCTATAGCAATATACTTAGGGCCTCTTCTACTACATTGGTCTTGCTTGGGTGGTACAAAACACTCATATCATAGTCTTTCAATAATTTTAACTATCTTCTCAAATACATATTTAAATCCTTCTGCGTAAACACATACTGAAAGCTTTTATGGTCTGTGAACACATCAATATGCACCCCATACAAATAGTGCCTCCAAATCTTTAAGGCAAACACAACAGCTACTAGTTCAAGATTATGGGTGGGGTAATTCTTTCCATGAGGGTTAAGATTCCTAGAAGCATAAGCTATAAACTTACCCTTTTGCATCAAAACACAACCCAATCCAACTCTAGAAGTATCATAGTACACAATAAACCCATATGAACCATCAGGCAAAGTCAAAACTGGGGTTATGGTGAGTCGAGTCTTCACCTCCTAAAAATTCTTTTCATAAGAATCTGACCACTGAAACTTAACTTTCTTTTGAGTCAATCTAGACATGGGGGGTGAAAAGGATGAAAATCATTAAACAAACCATCGATAATATACAGCCAAACTCAAGAAAATCCTGATATCTAATGGAAAGATGGGCCTGAGCAAGTTTCTGACAGCTTTGGTCTTTTGAGAGTTAACTATAATGCCATGACCAGAAAAAATATGGCCAAGAAAAGCTACTGACCTTATCCAAAAATCATACTTACTGAACTTGGCGAAAAACTGATGAGCTCTAAGAGTCTGTAATACAATTCTAAGGTGGTCTACATGATTATTTTCATTGCAGGAGTAGACAAGAATATCATCGATGAAGACTATGACAAATATTTTAAAATACTGCTTGAACACTCGGTTCATCAAGTCCATAAAGGCTTCTAGGGTATTAGTGAGACCAAAGGACACGACTAATAACTCAAAGTGACTATACCAAGTTCTGAAAGCTATTTTTAGGATGTCATATTCCCTGAATCTGAGCTGATAATAGCTGGATCTGAGGTCTATCTTGGAGAAATAACTTGCACCCTGAAATTGGTTGAATAACTCATTGATTCTAGGGAGTGGATATTTATTATTGATGTTGACTTTGTTCAAATGACGGTAATCAATGCATATTCTAAGCGAACCATCTTTTTTATGCAGGAAAAGAACTGGTGCACCCCACGGGAATATATTGGGCCTGATGAATCCCTTACCAAAGAGGTATTTCAACTATTCTTTCAACTCTTTGAGTTTGGATGGAGAAATTCTATATGATGGAATAGAGATAGCTAGGTATCTGGAAGAAGGTCTATGCAAAAGTCAATTTCCCTTTCGGGAGAAACTCCAGAGAGATCTTTAGGGAACACATCTGGAAATTTCCTTACTACTAAAACTTACTAGAGATTAGAAAAATCTTAATTACAGTCTTTGACTTGAATAAGATGATAAATACACCCCTTGGATATAATTTTTCTCGCTCTAAGGTATGAAATAAGTTGACCCCTAAGCGTTGTAGTACTACCTCTCCATTCAAGGACTGGTTTATTTGGAAACTAAAAATGGACAACTCTGTTTCTATAATCAACTAAAGCATATCATTAATGGAGACAATCCAGGCTGAGAATGATGTCAAAATCCATCATCTCTAACACTACACAGTCTACTAAAATAACTTTTCAAGACATTGTAACTGAGCAGTTCTTTTATACCCGCTAGGCTATGATAGACTTACCCACTGGAGTAGACACTGAGAAAGGGCCCACTAAGATTTTAAGGACTGACTCCGAAGTTGAAGTCTATATAAGGGGTTAAAAAGAAAGAGAAGCTCCAGAATCTAATAAAGCATATACATGTAAGTGAAACACCTATAACATACCTGTAACATACACATAACAATATTAGGATAACTTTCTTGATCATGTTGGGAATGGAGTACATAAAATCTATTTTGACTCTGACCACAATTTGCATTAGGAGTAGTGCCCTGCTGAGTCAAGCGATCCAATGGGACTAAAGGATGATTGTGCTAACTCCCAGACCAACCTTAGGACATTCTCTGACTCTATGGCCTGACTCGACACATCAAAAACACACATCACTACCGACTCTACACATACCCTTATGATTCTTACCATATTATTTGCAAAGCAGATTAGTGCGAACACCCTTCCCACTATCTTTTAACTTAGTGCCTGGTGTTTTATTTCAACTATGATTCTTAAACTTAAGCACAATTAAACTGGCTTAAGGAAGTGCTGGAGCTGAGAATTTCTAATGGAATTAGGAGCAGTTACTATCCCTTGACCTAGGCTTAAAACTACTTGTTTTGGCCCTCTTATTCTTTATCTCTTTCTTCCAATGCTCCTTCTTCTCACTCAGGTTAGCATGAATTAAAAGTCTAGATGGGACAACAGTATTCAGATGGTTTTGAGAAACTACTGAATAAGCTAAGGTAGTGAAAGCAACTCTAAATATGATGTGAGAGATTGGCTTATTCAGGGGATCTTTCTAAACTAGCGGATGTACTGGTGGATTTTTGTTTCTTCTTCTGATAGTCTTTCTGAGAGGCATGTTCTGTAAATGGAAAGAAGATTAATTAGATGATGAGTTTAAGTTGGGATCATGCTCTTTCGCATGATATAAACACTGAAAGAAGAGAAACTTTTCCCAAAATATCTTGTAGTCTTTTGTCCATAAGTGTGGCGCGCTACACACCCATGTATAAGACTTTACTTGACATAGCTTTTAGACTCTCTAGGACACTTTAGAACCTTAGTCTCTAATACCAAGTTTGTAACGCCCTGAGAATACACCTTTGGAGCCATATAGTGCTTACGGTCTTGAGGGAAAACAAGCTAACCCATGAGCTGGTACCTATCGTGAGCACTAAGTAAAACTAATAATAAAAGGTTATATGCAGAATTTAACTAAGGAATTCCATAAGGTCTTAAGTAATAAATATGATAGAATCTGTAAACCAAAATGATAACACTGATTAAAAATATCTGACAATGACAATTGAAATTTGAGAACTAACTAACTATTTGAGATATCCAAAATCCTCTAAACTTATTGAATGTGAGTGGATAGGATAGGCTCCAACTAACTTTGTCTAGCTATTGAACTAAAAACATGATGATAAATTAATCTATCCTCAAAATATGAGGACCACCACATCTATGATTGATAGTCTAGAAATACTATGCGCGATCTAGAAACTGGGCATGCAAACCTATCATATGATACATCATAGCGTAAGTAATGAGTATAAGATCAGTACTTTGAATGAACTAGCATGATAATTGAAGTAAGCTAATATGCATGGTTTCATGAACATGAATAATAACTTTCTGAATATATATATATATATGTATAACATAAAGTACTAAATAGTGTGCATGAAATCTATAGATACTGAGGCACGTGAAATCTATAAATAATAAGAATGCATGAAATCTGTAAGTACTGAGGATACATAAAATCAGTAAGTATTGAGGATGCATGAAACATATAAGTATTGAAGATGCATAAAATCTGTATGTACTGAGGATGCATGAAATATAGTCTGAAAATTGAAATACTAAGTACTGATAAATGAGTAACTAATATTTGTATGTTATGGTCAAGCAAAACTGAAACTAAATTACTGAGCCGAATACTAGTCTGAGACTTTGGGAGCTAGCTATAACCTACATGCCCTTATATATTATCAGGGTCCAACCTATAACCCTAGTTGGAAGAAAGTCAGTATCATGCCATGGGTACTAACACTGGCTATTTAGATCTACTAATCTGAAGTCTCGAATGACTAGGGTGTCATTCCTAACTAATGGGGGACCACTCAAAATATACAGTGGCGCCATGGGTATGGAACCTAGGGACTTCTACTAGTGCCTTATTCCTAACTGACAGGGGAAACACCATCCCTACGCTCGCTCGGTGCTAAGTGTTACTCCCAACTTAATTACACTAATTATTAGACTTAACTGAGTTTAAATAAATGTAATAAATAGTCAAACTAATAATGCTTAGAACTATTTTTAAACCATTCTGTAAATACTAAAAACTAGGTATGCAGCTAAATTTTGGATATTCAAACCCCTGGGACTTAATAGCAATAATATCAAGATCATACTAACACTTTTATGACATGAAATGCAAGAATTTATTCTAAACTCCTTATTGTAGGCATTTCATCAAACACTTGTAATGCATGGTTTAAGCTAAGCATGGGATTAGTTTTAAAGATTGTTGTAAAAGAATAATTTCAATAATAAAATCACCAATTAATTCTTAAATCAATGAAAAACACCATTCAAACATATGGGATTTAATAACAAGAACAATTATGTGTAAACATGGTGTAGAATCAAAATTTATGGAAAGAAATCATAATAATCATGTAAAAAACATAACTTTGAATTTGAAATTGGGTTCTTGGACTCCATTGTTTAAGAGGAACCATGAATGAACATCTAACATACCTCAAAAGCTTGAATCTTGATAGAGAATAACTTTTCTTGAAGGTTCTTGATTGGTGAGATTTTGATTCTTGAGTTTTCTTGAAGAAGGATTTGAATCGTATTCTTTGGGAATGATCTTGAAATAAAACCTCATTTTAATATTTATGATGAATGAGGAGTTAATTTATTTAATTTTATGGAATTTAGGGGTTAAAAGGGATGGAAAAAGAACCAAAAAAACTCATTAAAACATCTTTAAATTGCTTCAACGGATGTGGTTGACGGTCTGGCTGACGACAATCACTCTGGTGACTAACCATCACTAAAACCATCTTTATATATCCAGAAAATAGGCTCACTATCTAGGTTGCAATGGCCAGAGTGACAGAACTATCTCGCACCTTAGCAGTCGGACAACTCTCTGGTAAAACGGGCATAACTTTTTACTCCAATATCGGATTAAGGAAAAATTGGTATAGTTAGAAAGATAATTCATTTATCTATTTGTTGGTGGGTCATGATATCAAAAAATCTTATTACAATGAAAGATATGCTCATTTTAAATTCACTATGGCAATATCCTTCTCAAGAATTCAATCGATAGGCGATGGGATTAGCGATGCCTATGTAAGGAATTCTGGTGAATTAACCACTCCGTGTTAAGGACAAAGTTGTCTTTTTCTACCCTTACTTATCCCTAAAACACGAGATTTAGTTTCAAGGACCCAAAATACGTATTCTTTCATCAAAAGTGCTCAAGAACTCTCCTTAGGGTTTCAAAATAAAAACCCAAATAGTTCAAGATTTAACCGTAGGTTTTCAAAGATAATTACATATTTGGAATCACCAATCCACAAGCTTCAAGAATCATCTATTAGCCTTGGAAAACAGAGGTACGTGGGGTTATCTTAATATCTCATCGGTGTAGTTTTTATGAACATGCATGCTTTTAAATGGGGGTTTTCAATCAAATGCTAATATCTTGCTTTCAATATGATTTCTAAGTCATTTTTTTATGTCATTGGAATTGTTTACCTATATACTTCATTAGTTGAAACCATGTATATGTGATTTGAGATTTTCCATGGAAGTTTGATAAATATGTATGATAAATTGTTTTCAAATTCCCATGATAATGTTTTAATACTCTATATTATATAGTGATCAACAAAAGAGAGCATGAATTTGAAATAAATACTGTTCATCACTTGTAAATGATGAAGCACCTTCGTTTTTACATGATTATGCATATATGGATGTCATATTGATGACTTACAAGTAGGGTATGACGATACCCTTCAAAATATGATATGCGATTGAATAAGATGAAATATGAATGCATTGATTTTACATGAGAAAGATGGATGCCCGAAGAAGGCATTTGAGAAACAAGCGGCTCATCACTGGAAGAACGTGTTTGCCGACATAGAATATCGGTACCATGCTTTGTGGTCTTGCGTACCTGATATTATATTATCCTAAATTGGGATTATGGTTAGGAGCCATGCTTTGTGGTTTTATTCACTACCATATTTTATTTGGGTCGAGACACCATACTTTGTGGTTTTGTGTATCTCTCCCTCACTTATACTATAATCCCGGCGGCAACCGAGGTTTGATAGTTGGGGTAAATTATGTAGGGTATTCCACCTAGCTCAGTTGCATTTCATTATTATTGAGAAAAGACTATTGCATTAAACCCATGTGCTTTCAAATGATTTGATACGAAATTGCTTTATAGTGGCTCTCAACTATATATTGTAAAAATATTATGTTTTGTTTTGATATCTCTGCGTGCCAGTACTTTTGTGTTGACCCCCTCCCCTCTCCAACCTTCCAGGTTTAAAGGCCCAGTCTACGGGGTAAGAGAATCAGTAGATCATTCAGACAGAGCTGTAGAGACAAGTGGTGAGTCTTCTATGTTTCAGAAGGTCTTATGTCCTGCAGTTCTTTTATCTTATATTAGTTTTGGGTCTACTGGGAGCCTTGTCCCAATTTTCAGATAGACATTGTTTTAGTCATTTGTTAGAGATTTTTGCAGAGAGTTGTTCAGAGGATAATTGATGTTGAGGGAATATTATCTCCCCGTTATTGTCTCTTTTCATATTTATGACCATGTTTCCGAATTATTGTGTTTTTTTGCATTTTTTTGATCATATGAATTAGGCGCATAATTACCAGACAAATAGGGGTGTTTCGGGCCACAATGGTTTGAAATGTTTGTCACGGACAGGCCCTGATTCAGGTCATGACAAACTTGGTATCAAAGCACGGTTCATGGTCCCAGGGTGTCTGTGAAATTGCGTCAGCTATAGTCTTATTTATGGGTGTGGTGCGCACCACACTTATTAGCAGTAGGCTGCTAGGCGTTTAGGAAATGTTTCCTTTCTTTGTGATTTAGTTCGTGCTTTAGAGTCTGAACTGTCCCCTAATCAATAATCACTTGTGTTTCAGAAACACAGTTATTCCTCTACGTCGTATCGTCGATCAGAATGCTCAGGAAAATGAGGTCTATCCCACTCATGGGATACGGACCCATAATAGGGCTCACACTTCAGAATTTGTCCCTACTTTGGGAGTCCCGACCAGTCCACCTCGTGCTCCGCAGACTAATGCAAACCGTCCCACAACTGCTTAGGGAGATATTTCAAATGCAGAATTCGGACGGTCTATTCATATACTGACACAGTTGGTAGCTAACCAAGATCAATGATCGGAAGATGTTGGGTCTGCATCTATTACATTTGAGGCTACTAGAGTTGGACATTTCATAAAGATGAACCCACCTAAGTTCACTGGCACCAAGGTAGAGAAAGATCCATAGGAGTTCGTGGATGAGATGGAAAAGATCTTTAAGGTGATGCATGTGGATGAGGTTGAAGGGGTAGAGCTAGGAACCTATCAGCTCAATGACATTGTTAATCAGTGGTATGCCGACTGGGAAGATGAAAAAGATAAAAGTGCTGAGCCCATAGTTTAGGGCAAATTTGTGGATGCTTTCCTTGATCAATTCTTTTCTCTAGAGTTGAGGGAGGCTAAAGTGGAAGATTTTGTGAATCTGAAGCAGGGAAGTATGAATGTCCAGGAGTACACTTTGAAGTTTAATAAACTATCCCGCTATGCACTAGAGTTGACTAGTAATATGAGGGCCCGAATGAAGAAATTTTCATCCGACCTTACTGATAACCTGGGACTTGAGTGCTAGGTGGCTATGTTGAATAAAGAGTTAGACTTTGCTAAACTGACCATTCATATACATCCAGTGGAAGAGAATAAGGAAAAAATTGCTGAATCTAATGAGAATGATAGACGGGCTAAAAGAGCTAGTTCTGTGGATCAGCACCAGAGTCAGCCGTAGAGTGGTAACTGGGGTAATAAGTGGTCAAAGAAGAAGAAGTTTTGGAATAATGCACAGTCAGAAGCCAGAACCCCAGCACCCAAACCACCGACAGATAGACAAACTCAGAGTTTTCAGACTCCTCATAGGTCCAAAGCTCTAGGTACACAACCTCATAGCAGTGTGGCCCAACAGCGGCGTACTCGCCTGCGGTGTGAAGTTTGTGAAAGGAATCATCTGGGGAAGTGCTAGTTTGAGGGGAAAAACTGCTATACTTATGGAAAAGTAGGTCACCTTCAGAGAGATTGTCCATCTGCTGGAGTAACTGTAGGGGGGCTAAGTCCCAAGTCGCCTCTATAGCTCCTTTTCCTAAGGGTACCCCTTCAGCTGTCGGAAGCGGTCGCAATCGGTTATATTCTTTGACTAACCGCCAGGAAGTGGAAGCTTCACCAGATGTTGTCACCGGTATGTTACGAATCTTTTCTCGTGATGTTTATGTATTGCTTGATCCCGGGTCTACTTTATCCTATGTGACCCCTTATATGGCTGTTGGTTTCGGGTTGGAGCCCAAAGTTATTGTAGAACCCTTCTTTGTTTCTACTCCTGTAGGCGATTCTGTTGTTGCTAGAAGGGAACTATGGAAGACCTTATAGAAGTGGATATGATAGATTTTGATGCCATCCTTGGTATGGACTGGCTCCATTCGTGTTATACCACCTTTGATTGCAGAACTCGAAAGGTCACTTTTTCTTTCCTGAATGAGACACCAGTTATATGGGCAGGGAGTTCTGTGGAACCTAGAGGTCACTTTATCTCTTATCTTAGAGCCCGAAAGCTTTTCTCCAAAGGTTGTATGTATCACACCAGTTTCTTAACTTGTTCGTCATTGTATTTATTGATGATATTCTGATCTATTCTAAGAGTAAAGAAGATCATGCTAATCACTGATAACGCTCAATCTACAGCTCTCGTGGGAGTGTAAAGCGGTCGTTAGCAAATATAGAACCCAACCTGGGTTGGGTATCGATCCCACAGAGAATAGCTTGGCCAACAAGCAAGAGAAATTACTAGACTTTTAGTGCAAGTCTCGTAGGAAAGGGGGGATTGTAGTATGTAACCAAAACAAGAATGTAAGAACTGAAAATAGCAAAATAAAGAGAGATTGTCACGTGTGTTGTAAACAATGAGAATTGAGGCGTTGGGGTTATGTCCACCTTCTGAGGTATACGTCTCTATTGGCTATGAGTGTGTAGAGTCTTGACATGTAATTGCTTATAGAGAATTGTAGTCGATGGTAAATCCAAGCGTCTCTCGACCTAAACAAGGACTATTTCACTTTAACTCTCTCGAGCTTAAAGCGTGACTAACGGTACGAATTCTCCAAGAAGTTAGTCCAGGTACGGCACTAGCTTTTTAATAGGAAAGGGTGTCCTACTACCTTGACATTATCTCTTTTCCAGACAAATAACTTTTCTCTCGAACAAGTCAGATGTTAGACTGGCGTTGGTCTATGCGTCTTCTTTTCTAGACAAATAACCTTTCTCTCGAACAGGTTAGATGTTAGAATGGCGTGTTCTTGTGTTTGAACCGCAAAGAATGTAGATTTAAGATGAAGAGAATAATGATATAAGCAATATACTTGTCTTGAACTCACAAACTCATAGCTATAGATAGTAACTCATTCGGCTTCCATAACCCCAACTAAGAGATTTAGTTACCCATGAATGCGAAGGATATCACGTTTTGCATGGTGGATGGCGTGAATAGTAGGTGTTTGGCGTGTGGTTTTAGTGATTCCGTAGCAAGTAACGATTCTCTTGTTGTGGAATTTAAGAGTAGAAGAATGAAGAATTGAGAATGGGTTGTAGGAAGATGTCTTAATTGTAAGGAGATGAATGAATTGTCAGAATGTCTCCTCCTCTCCAAAATCTCTAACATGATAGGGTATTTATAATACTCCTATCCTACTCCTACTAAACTAATAAAATAAATAACCAAATCCTAATATACTAATGAAATCCTTGACCCAATTGTACTAGGGTAAGGTTACAAAATTATAATCCAAATAGAATGATGAAACACATAACCTAATTGCACTAGGTTAATGTATTATGGCAAAAA
The DNA here is from genome assembly GCF_002878395.1 of Capsicum annuum. Classification (NCBI taxonomy): domain Eukaryota; kingdom Viridiplantae; phylum Streptophyta; class Magnoliopsida; order Solanales; family Solanaceae; genus Capsicum; species Capsicum annuum. The sequence continues at coordinate 100,579,039 of NC_061120.1, read as the reverse complement.
TCCAGCTTTGTGTCTGTAAGTCCCAAAGTCTTCAGAAATGCTGTTTTAGCCCGGGACAGATTTTCCATGCAGCAGATTTAGTCCTTTATGCGTCCAGCTCCTTTCCATCTCGTTTGTGAGCTTTCTTTTGCGTCAAGTAAGCCATAAATTGCTGTATTTTGCATCATTTATACCTGAAACTTTCCTAATCACATTTGTTAGCTCATTTACAGGAAAAAGGACTAAAAGTGTACGAAATAGATAATTAGTTCTCGAAACTAGGCTAAAATATGGGCAAAATATATTGATATAGGCGCGTAATTTCGCCTATCATCAATCACCTCCTAATTATCCTTCAGACGCTTAAGGATCATTAGTTGTATGCTCAATTTTCTAAGTGTGAATTCTGGTTAGACACTATTGTCTTCTTGGGGCGTATTGTGTCCAGTGATGGGATAAGAGTGGATCCCCAGAAAGTTGAAGCAGTGAGAAAATGGCCCAGACCCACGACTCCAACTGATATTTAGAGATTCTTGGGCTTGGAGGAGTATTACAGAAGGTTCGTAGAGAGTTTTTCTTCCATAGCTACTCCGCTTACTAAACTGACTCAGAAAAAGATAAAGTTTGTGTGGTCTGACTTGTGTGAAAATAGTTTTGAGAAATTGAAGGACAAGTTGACTACTGCTCTTGTTTCGAGCCTTCCCGAGGGTGTAGATGATTTTGTCGTTTAATGTGATGCGTTTTGTATTTATGCAACGTGGTAAAGTGATAGCTTATGCATCTAGGCAGTTAAAAGTGCATGAGAGCAATTACCCCACTCATGACTAGGAGTTAGCAGCCATGGTGTTTGCACTTATTTGCACTTAGAATCTGGAGGCACTATCTCTATGGAGTGCATGTTGATATTTATACTGATCATAACAGTTTACAGTATGTTTTCTCATAGAAATAATTGAACCTCAGGCAAGGCAAACGTTGTAGCCGACGCCCTCAGCAGGTTGTCTATGGGCAGCTTTTCTCATGTAGAAGAAGGAAAGAAAGAGATGGTGAAGGATATTCACCACCTTGCAAATCTGGGAGTGCGACTCTTAGATTCCGAAGATGGAGGGGTGATTGTTCATGAGTTAGCTAAGTCATCTCTTTGTGCTGAAGTTAAGGAGAAGCAGGTTGAAGATCCCATCTTGATGTAAATCAAGAAAGAAGTGGGTCAACAAAAGGTTATGTCATTTGAAATTGGTGGCGATGGTATTCTGAGATTTCAGGGTAGGTTATGCATTCCGAATGTCGATGGGCTACGGGAAAGAATCCTTAATAAGGCGCACACTTCGAGGTATGTCATTCACCCAGACTCTACTAAGGTGTACCATGATCTGAAAACCTTGTATTGGTGGAATAACATGAAACGTGATGTAGCTAATTTTGTGTCCAAGTGTTTAAACTGTCAACAAGTGAAGGTAGAACACATGAGGCCAGGTGGTACTTCCCAAGAGATAGCTCTACCTTTATAGAAGTGGGAAATGATAAACATGGACTTTATTATAGGACTTCTGAGATCCCGAAACTAGTATGATTCTATATGGGTGATTGTAGATTGGTTGACCAAGTCAGCCCACTTTTTGCCTGTGAGGACTAATTATTCGGGAGAGGTTTATGCTAAGATTTACATTAAAGAGATAGTTTGATTTCATGGGGAACCAGTGTCCATTATATCCGATAGAGGTACGCAATTTTCATCTCAGTTTTGGAGATCCTTTCAGAGGGGTTTAGGTACACAAGTGAATTTGAGCACAACTTTTCACCTGCCACTAGTTGAATTCGCTTACAATAATAGCTACCATACCAGCATCAAGATGGCTCCTTGTGAGGATTTGTATAGGAGAAGATGTAGGTCTCCGATAGGATGGTATGAAGTAGGTGAGACTCAGCTGTATGGGCCTGATCTTGTTCATCAGGCGATGAAGAAAGTGAAAATTATTAGAGAGCGACTCAAGACTGCTCAGAGTCGTCAGAAGTCCTATGCCGATGTTCGGAGAAGAAAACTAGAGTTTGAAATTGGTGATTGGGTGTTTCTCAAGGTTTCTCCTATGAAAAGAGTTATGCGGTTTGGAAAAAAAGGTAAATTGAGCCCTCGTTATGTACGGCCAAATCAGATTTTGGAGAAGATTGGTATAGTTGCATATGAGTTAGAATTGCATTGGAGATCATTCTATGGTATTGCCAGTAGAGGGTATAAAAGTGACAGACTCCTTTTCTTATGAAGAAGATCCCATTGAAATTTTAGATCGCCAAGTTCGAAAGCTGAGGAGCAAAGAAATAGCCTCAGTAAAGGTACTGTGGAGGAATCAGAAGGTCGAAGAAGCAACTTGGGAGTCAGGAGATGACATGAGAATTAGATATCCCAATTTGTTTGCTTCGATGGAGGAGGAGACAGAAGGTACTATTCCTATCTTATCTTTCCTAGTCCATTATTATGCTTGAAATCGTGTCTGTGTCCCGCATCATCATTCGGGGATGAATGATCCTAAGGGGGGATAATGTAACGCCCCGCATTTTTGGGCTAGAATAAAAATCATGATTTCTATGAATTTCTAATCCCGAATCCATAAAATCCTATTCCAATACGTCATATTAATTATTGAGTAGCATGTGAATCCGCTCAAGCTTGAATTTAGACCAAAGAGGTCCTTCAACTCAAGGATGAGTTGAAACTATTTTGGTCGATTAAGTTTTAGTGGACATTGTAAAATGTGTCAGCTTCCACCAACCATAATTCTCTGTATATGTCGAATTAGGAATCTTTCTATGTGCCAAATGATAGGTATTCGAGTTAGCTTTCCAACGATACCAATTTGGCTAAAATCCAACACCCGAGAAAGAAGTTATGGCCCTTCAAATTGATAAGCGACGCCTAACCAATCGCCCATGGCCACTTGAAAGCATAGGCGATAGCCTAGGCGGTGCCTATGTGAACATAGGTGATAGCCTAGGCGGCACCTATGTAAACATAGGAGATAGCCTATGTGGCGCCTATGTGAAGATAGGCGATGGGATAGGTGGCGCCTATGTGAAGATCGGCGATGGGATGGGCGGTGCCTATGTAAGGAATTCTGGTTAATTAAACACTCTGTGTTAAGGACAAAATGGTCCTTTTCCACCCTTACTTAGCCCTAAAACATGAGATTTAGTTTCAAGGACCCCAAAATACTTATTTTTTCATCAAAAGTGCTCAAGAACTCTCCTTAGGGTTTTAAAATAAAAACCCAAACAGTTCAAGATTTAACCGTAGGTTTTCAAAGATAATTACATATTTGGAATCACCAATCCGCAAGCTTCAAGAAACATCTATTATCCTTGGAAAACAGAGGTACGTGGAGTTATCCAAAAATCTCATGGGTGTAGTTTTTATGAACATGCATGCTTTTAAATGGAGGTTTTCAATCAAATGCTAATATCTTGCTTTCAATACGATTTCTAAGTCATTTTCTTTATGTCATTGGAATTGTTTTCCTATATACTTCATTGGTTGAAACCATGCATATGTGATTTGCGATTTTCCATGGAAGTTTGATAAATATGTATGATAAATTGTTTCAAATTCCCATGATAATGTTTCGATACTCTATATTATATTGTGATCAACAAAAGAGCGCATGAATTTGAAATAAATAATGTTCATCACTTGTAAATAATGAAGCACCTTGGTTTTTACATGATTATGCATATATGGATGTAATATTGATCACTTGCAAGTCGGATATGACGATATTCTTCAAAATAATATATGCGATTGAGTAAGATGAAATTTGAATCCATTGATTTTATATGAGAAAGGTGGATGCCCGAAGAAGGTGTTTGAGACACAAGCAGCTCATTGCTAGAAGAACGTGTTTGCCTACACGGAATATCAGTACCATGCTTTGTGGTCTTGCGTACAAGATATTATATTATCCCAAATTGGGATTATGGTTAGGAGCCATGCTTTGTGGTCTTGTGCACTACCATATTTGATTTGGGTCGAGACACCATGCTTTGTGGTCTTGTGTGTCTCTCCCTCACTTATACTCTAATCTCGGTGGCAACCGAGGTTTGACAGTTGGTGTAAATTATGTAGGGTATTCCACCTAGCTCAGTTGTATTTCATTATTGTTGAGAAAAGACTATTGCATTACACCCATGTGCTTTCAAATGATTTGATATGAAATTGCTTTATAATGGCTCTCAACTATATATTGTAAAAATATTATGTTTTGTTTTGATATCTCTGCGTGACAATAATTTTGTGCTGAACCCCTCCCCTCTCCAACCTCCCAGGTTCAGAGGCCCAGTCTAGGGGCAAGAGAATCAGTAGATCATTCAGACAGATTTGCAGAGACAAGTGGTGAGCCTTCTATGTTTCGGAATGTCTTATGTCCTGCAGTTCTTTTATATTATATTAGTTTTGGGTCTGCTGGGGGCTTTGTCCCAGTTTTCAGATAGACATTGTTTCAGTTATTTGTTAGAGATTTTCGCAGACAGTTATTCAGAGGATAATTGATGTTGAGGGAACCTTATCTCCCCGTTATTGTCTCTTTTTATATTTATGACCATGTTTTTGAATTATTGTGCTTTTCCACATTTCTTTGATCATATGAATTAGGTGCATGATTACCAGACAGATAGGGGTGTTTCGGGCCTTAATGGTTCAAAATGCTCGTCACAACCAGGTCCTGGTTCGGGTCGTGACAGATGGCAACTCCAACTCATAAGAAACAATGCCAACTTTCCGTAAAATCTCATTAGGACCAACATACCAAGGAATGAGTTTATATTTTTTGCCAAACCACACCACTCCCTTCATAGGAGACACATTGAGGAATGCCCTATCCCTAACCTCAAACTCTAAGTTATACGCCCAATATCTGCATAGGACTTTTGGCGACTTTGAGCATCTTTAAGCCTATATCGAATCACCTTGACCTTCTCCATCACTTGATAAACAAAATCCAGGACAAACAAGTCCACCTCTCCAAGCTTAAACCAACTAATAGGAGATCTACACCTTCTACTATACAGTGCCTCGAAAGTAACCATACTAATACTCGAATAATAGCTATTGTTGGATGCAAACTCCACCATAGCTGGATGCTCTATCCAATTTCCACTGTAGTCAGTCACATAGGCCTGAAGCATATCCTCTAATGTTTGAATAGTTCTCTCCGCTTTCCCATACAACTGTAGATAAAAAGCAGTACTCAGACTAAACTTAGTCCCCAACCCTTTCTATAAAGACCACCAGAAATGAGACATAAAGTAAGTACCACAATTAGAAATAATCGAAACAGGCGCCCTATGCAGCTTCTCAATATCTTGAAGATACATCTTTACATAATCCTCTACCAAAAGGGTAGTCTGTGCTGTCAAAAAATGAGCACACCTTATCCACGATGACCCAAATCAAATCAAACTAATTTCAAGACTGAGGAATACTAGTAACGAAGTCCATATTGATCATTTCCCACTTCCATTTGGGAAAATCAATTTCTTGATACAACTCTCCTAGCCTCATGTGCTCAACCTTAACCTGTTGACACACCATACACTTGTCCACAAAATTAACCATATCTTTTTTCATGCCATTCCACCAATAGATCTTTTTTATATCATGATACATCTTAGTCAAACCGGGATGAACAATGTAGCATGACTCATGCACCTCAGCCAAAACCCTTTGCCACAACCCGTCATTATCAGAATCACACAACCACCCTTGGTACCATAAAGAACCATCACCACTAATCTCAAACACTACTACCTTTTGTCTACCAATGTCACTCTTGTTTTTTAGCAAGATAGGATCCAGCACTTGCTTTTCCTTAATCTATGCATCAAGAGATGATCGAATCACTTCTTCCACCATCACACCACCATCCTTAGAGTCCAAGAGATGAACCCCAAGATTAGCCAAGCGGTTAATATCCTTCACTAATCCTCACCATCCCTCTTCTACATGAGGTAAACTCTGCATAGTAAACCTTCTAAGAGCATCAGCAACTACATTAGCCTTACCTGGATAGTAGTGAAGACTTATACCATAATCCTTAAGAAGCTTAAGCCATCTTTTCTGCCTAAGTTTAATATCTTTCTAAGTGAACACTTACTGAAGACTTTTACGATCAGAAAATATATCCATGTGAACACCATACAAATAATACTGCCATATTTTCAAAGTAACATAACCTCTAACAACTCCAAATCATGAGTAGGATAATTCCTTTCATGTACCTTCAACTACCTGGAAGCATAGGCAATCATCTTCCTATTCTTCATCAAAACACAACCAAGCCCTACTCGAGATTCATCACCATAAACTACAAACCCATTATTTCCCTCTGGCAAAGTTAGGATTGGAGCTGAAGTCAACTTATCCGTAAACTTCTCAAAATTCCCTTCACAAGTATCCAAGAAAACTTAACCTTATTCTAAGTCAACTTAGTCAAAGGAGAAGCTATCAAAAAATAGCTTTCCACAAATCGCCTATAATACCCGGCTAAACCCAAGAAGCTCCAAATATCGAGTGGAGTCATAGGCCTAGGCCACCTCTTTACCATAGAAACCTTCTGTGAATCGACCATGATCCCTTTACTAGAAATTATATGACCCAAGAAAGTCAAGCGTTCAAACAAAACTCACACTTAGAGAACTTAGCATACAACTATTGTTTCTTTAAGGTCTGCAACACCACATGAAAATTATTAACGTGATCCATGTAGCTCTTTGAATAAACCAGAAGGTCATCAATTAACAGAATGATGAAGTGATCCAAATACTTCTTGAACACTCTGTTCATCAAGTCCATAAATGTTGTATTGGTCAAACCAAGTGACATCACCAAAAACTAAAAATGCTTATACAGAGTATGAAAAGTCTTCTTAGAGATATCCACCTCTCTAATCTTAAGTTGATGGTACCCAGACCTAATATCTATCTTAGGGAAGATCTTGGAACCTTGTAACTAGTTAAACATGTCATCTATCCGAGGAAGAGGACACTTGTTCTTGACCGTCACCTTATTCAACTGCCTGTAGTCAATGCACATCAAAAGGGAACCATCCTTCTTGTGCACAAACAACATCGGTGCACCCCCTGGAGAAATACTAGGATGAATAAACCCCTTGTCCAAAAGATCCTTAAGTTCCCTCAACTCAGCCGGAGCCATTCTATATGGAGGAATATAAATTGAATGATTTTTTGAAAGCAAAATAATACAAACTCTATTTTCCTATCAGGAGAAACACCAGGAAGATCATCCAAAAAGACCTCTGGAATCTCATTAACCACAGGGACCAAAGACAAAGAAGGACCTTTTGAGTTAGAATCTTTAACCCGTACTAAGTGATAAAAACAACCCTTAGAGATTAACCTTTGAGCTCTAAGATAAGAAATAAACCTCCTCCTAGGAGATAAAGAACTACCTTCCCATTCTATAATTGGTTTACTAGGGAACTTAAAGATAACCTTATGGGTCTGACAATCCAAAGATGATTAACAAGAATGCTACCAATCCATACCCCAAATTACATCAAAATCTACAATATCTAACATAATAGATCTATAAAAGTCTATTGCTACCAACAGATACCAGACACACCCAATAGACTCTCTTAACAATAACTGAGTTGCCTAACAGGGTAGAAACAAAAAAGGATCCAAAATAACTTTTGGATGAAAACCAAAAGATACATCAACATATGGAGTCACAAAAGAAAGAGTGGACCCTGGATCAAGCAAACAATATACGTCATGAGAGAACAGTTATAATATACCAGTAATGACAACTGGTGATGCCTTGAATTCCTATCAAGACACCAAAGTATACAACCTATTCCGAACAACACTATAACCAGGAGCAGTAACAGAATCAAATTCCATACCACCATGTATAAGAGTAGAAGATAAAGCCAGAGAAATCTTATTCGCCCACGCAGCAACTATGTTGATCGGACAATCACTGAGTCGATAGCCTGCCTTGCCATACTTGAAGTATTTATCACTTTCTTCCTTGCAATAACCCTAATGAGGAAAACCATCTAATTGAAAAGGAGGAAATAAAGAAACTGATTGACCTCTGCTCGCCTGAGATTAGGCAACTTGTGTTGAGAATTTTCACCACCTTAATGATGTCTATCTCCCAACGGGTAACTAGTACTAGAAGAAAAGGATCCAAAACTCCCCCACTTCTTCTTCTTCACTTACCACTATCTTACCACCTTGAGACTAAGCACCTCTCAGATAAAAAAACTTATTCCTATTTTTTTGCCTATCCTGAAACTTCACATTCCTCCTCTTCTCATCCTCAACCAACTACATATGAATAGTCAACCTCTAAATATCCATATCTTTAGTCAGCAAGGCAGTCTTGCTCTCCAAGATCAAATCTCTATTTAACCTAAAAGCGAACATCCTCATTATCGACCTCATATCAACCACCAAGTCAGGACCATACCTTTATAGATGATAGAACTTCAAAATATATTCCTTTACTAACATTCTTCCTTGCTTGAGGTTTACAAACTCCTCCATCTTAGCTTTTCTTAAAACTTGAGGAAATAACTCATCAAAGAAGGCATTAGAAAAGTACTCCCGCAACCCATCCTCTTCCATATCACCTTTATTCCTGTCCTACATCTCATAACACTGATAAGAAATATCCTTGAGATGATAAGCTGCAAGGTTAACCCCCTCTATATTAGTAGCCTATATCACCCAAAATATCTTTTCTATCTCATCCAAAAAGCCTTATGGATCCTCCTCCACCTTTACTCTAGTAAAAGTAGGAGAACTCATCTTCATAAATGGACCAACCATTGTGGCCTCATAAAAAAAAGAACAAGTTGTACCCCACTCAGCCTAGGTAGTAACCAGTGGACAATAATATAAACAGACTAATAAAATTCTGCATTTATCACATTACCCTAAGGGATCTGGGGAGGACTAGTCGAGATAGGAGAAACTTCAGCACTATTAGGAATAGGACTATGAGATTGAAGATGCACTCTAAAAATAGGTTATACCCCTCCAGTATTATCTTATAATAGGATGGAAGAATTTTATTGTATTCCAGATCAAGAAGGCATGATCTGAAAGACAAGAAAACAAGGATTAGAGAAGATTCCAAGATTAAGAACTCAAGTTTAAAGATAGATTACAAAGAAAGTGAAATAGTCTAAATTGTCTTACAGACTCTCTGTTATGAGTGTGACATGATTCATACACTAAAACAAACTCTACTCGACGTGGCTTTATGGATTCCTAAGTGACCATGAATCTAGGCTCTGAATCTTAAGTCCAACTAGGAAAGGGGCCACCTCTTATTACCCAATCCAACCACCTATATTCAAACTCTACTTGTTTGATAAAAAGCCTATAAGAATTGTTTTGTTAAATTGTTGGACTTTCATTAAAGTATGCATGGTATAACTTGGTAATAGAACCCTAAATGGTGCAAAAGGTTTAAGTGGTTTGGAATGGTTAAATGGTAAGGTTTTGGTGGTTATGTTTGGTGTAATGGAAAACCTTGTGGAGTACAAGGGAATTCCCAAGAAAACATAATAACGATCACTTGTGGGGTATATGAGATCCTCTCGAGTAAACATAATAGTATAATCTGTGGGTACATAGGAATCCCTTCTTCTTAAAAAAAATAGCTGAGGATATTGCTTGCAAGCTATAGTCAGTATGATGATACCACTACTTATAGAATTGGTTAATAATAAATGGAATTGGTGGTTTGGTTGTATGGTAATGGTTTTAATTGGGCAATAATAGTTGGTTGTGATAGCTAACCGTGAAGGTGTGAGTCCAATGAATGAACACTGGAAACTCATGTTTGCCGACAAGAGGATTGGTCATGGAGAACATATATTATACTTAAGGGGTACACGGGAATCCCCTAAGTACACTTGTACATATGTATCATAGAGAGCGAAGGGTGCTCGGGAATCCCCTACTCCTATGGTATCTCCAGTTTGAGCAGCTACATGCATCAGGGCCTATTCAGGGGGTTACACTGGACCCATATACCCCAAGGGTGGTTCTAGGGTGGTTAAGCTACACATATCGAGGTTAATTTTTTTAAATACATGCTAAACCCAATTCCCTTTCTCAACATAAATTATATATATTTACGGTTGTAGATGCATATGGTTATTTTTTTGGTTTTAAAGGTTGGAATTATTTTATTATTATCCAAAGTAGATGCTACTGTTCACCTGCTAACCCATCTTTGGATAGTTGTATCCCCACGCAATGTAGGAACCAACCATTCTACTCCTTCTTCTTAGAGAATGGATTTGGGATCAACTCATTTGGATTGAAGTGGTGAGCTTTCATATTCTGAAAGTGTCTACTTTATGTCATGGATGTTCTTACATGCTTTGTTCATTATATAGACTATGGTTTTGGAAATGGTCGGGGTAATGTCGCGACCGGATACTGTTTTACTCTCAATTATAGGCTTTATAGGACTATTACAGTTTAGTATAAGTGGTGTCAGCAGTGGTTTCATCCTTAACATTAGTATTGGTATTACGACTGGTATCGATTGAATGTATTTATGATTGTTCCATCCTATTATTTTATAGACTCGTACTTGGATATTGTTTTCATTTTGGTATGGTTATTGTTTGGGCATTGGATAGTTTAACTTACTTTGGTTTGCCATAGTTATAGACCTATCCTAGAGCCTAGAACTATAAAAAATGCTATCTTGTTATATAGTCAGAATTCATTCTACTCAGGGTATGAATTTGGTGGTTCGGTTAGGTAACGAGGGTGGTCCCTGATCCTGGCTAGACTTGGGATGCCCATTACGACAAGGCCCTGGTTCAGGTCGTGTCATGTTGGTATCATAAACTTAGGTTCATGGTAAATTGGTAGTCCATAAAGTCCTGTTGAGTAGAGTCTCTTTTAAGGATGTGTAGCACACCACACTCATAAGAGAGAGGCTACAAGTCATTTAGGAAATGTTTCTCTTATTTTGTGTTTAATTTTCAAGATTCAAGTCTAAGCCCTAGAATCCTCTCTAGTACTTGTTTGTTTCCTTTTTATATCATGCCTCGATGATCTGATATGCATAAGAACTCCTTTGTACCAATTAGTAACGATGTTGATGAGACATACTCCATTCATGGGATCCATACTCAGTCTAGGGGTCTGTTCCCTGATATCTATGGAGTTCCACCGATTCCCTTTAGTCCTCTTTAGGTTGATATGATGAATGTTGAGTTTGGTCAGTCGATTCATATGATTTCTCAGTTGGAAGATTCTCGGGCTGAGCACGGTGCATTTGTTACTACATCTTCTGAGGTCAAAAGGGTTGGCTAGTTTATGATATTGAGTTCTCCAACTTTAATTAGTGTTAAGGTAGAGGAAGATCCTTAGGATTTTCTGGATGAGATGGAAAATATTTTCTGGATTATGCATGCCATGACTATGGAAGGAGTGGAGTTTGCTGCCTACCAACTGAAGGATGTGGCATACCAATAGTACGATGAATGGGATAGGGCAAGGGATGATATTGAGGAGTAATCTTTATGGAAGATTTTATCCAATGCATTTCTAGACCGCTTCTTTCCTTAAGAGTTGGGGAGAGTGAATGTAGAGGAATTTGTTAATCTAAAATAGGGGAAGATGTCAGTCAAGGAGTATGCCTTGGAATTTCACCAATTTTCTAGGTATGCTTTGGAATTGGTGTTTGATATCAGGGACAAGATAAGAAAGTTTACTTTGAGGACTGTCTCATGAGTTAATCCTTGAAAGTAAGACTGAATTCCTGATCAAGAACATAGATTTCTCTAGGTTCGTTGTTCATATGCAACAGGTGGAGGAGGAATAGAGAATCAAGCTAAGGTAGGGGACAGGCAGGGTAAGAAGTTTAGGTTCTTTAAGTAGGGTGGTCAACAAAAAAGTGATAGTGATGGTTGTAAGTGGATAAAGAAGAAGTGGGGGAGTTCTGGTTCTTTCTCCACAACTATGCTCCTTACTAGAAAAAGTTGGATGATAGGCATCCGCAGGGTGGTGATTACTTTAGGGCATAGGGTGCCTAATCTCAGGATAGTAGGGCTCAGTCAGCCTCATCATGTCCTTCTTGTAGGTTCTGTGGTTGGTTGAATCAACATTTCTGTTTTAAGAGGAGGGATAGGTGTTTCAAATATGGTCATACAGGTCATATTCTAAGAAACTTTCTGGTTGGTAACATTGCTTCAGGAGCGAACAGGGTTTCAGTTGCCTCTTCATCTTCTCCTACTCCAAAGAGTGCTACTTCTGCATTTGTTTCTGCTTCTTGTACTGACACAAACTAGAATTGGTTATATGCACTTACTACTAATAGGAGTCTGAGGCATCGTCTGATGTCGTGACTGGTATATTAAAACTCTTTTCTCAAGATGTTTATTATTTATTTGATCCGGGGTGTTCTTTTTCTTATGTAACCCCATTTCTGGCTGTGTATTTTGGTTTTGGTCCTAAGGTTTTTCGAACCATTTTTTTTGTTTCTATGCTGCTAGATAACTCCATGGTTGCTAAAAGAGCACATAGGTGGGTGGTATCTATTGGCAATAAGAAGACTTTGGTGGATTTGTATGAATTATGTATGGTAGATTTTGAAGTTATTCTAGGTATAGATTTGTTACACTCGTGCTACGCATTCTTAGATTGTCGGACCTATTAGGTTGTCTTTAGTTCACTAGTGAGTCGGTTACTAAATGAGAGGGTGGTTCCCTTGCTCCTAAGGGGAAGTTTATATCATGTCTTAGAGCTCGGAGATTAATCTCCAAAGGGTGTCTCTATTATTTAGAACAATAGTAAGTAAAGTAGGAACGTGTCAAAAAGTATGGTAGACATATGATAGATTCTTCCTCCAATCATAACCATGAACATTCCAATTCAATCCATATTTATCAATTTGAAGTCAATAATACTAAATGTTGGACTCAAATCAGAACTAACTAATAGTAAGCAATATAATTGGATGCCAAACTCAAACTAGAATTAACAAATAATAGCCAGTATTACCACATGTTAAACTCAAATCAAAAGTAACAAATTAAAAATAGAATGACCAGATGTCAGACTCGAACCAAAATAAGCAATAGGTAGTAATAAGCCAAAGTCCTAATTAATCTCGAGTCTATCTAGTCTCTATTCCAATTTTATTAGTTCAAATTCATTAAATAAGTTCAAGGTTCCACTTACATAATCAAACATCCCAAATTAAGTCCAAAAGGTCTAAATATCGAGAATGCCAAGTCAACAACCACAATATAACAAACTATTCTATTCTCGATAACTAGCCCACCTAGCTGCTTAAATTCTATTTACTATAGGACAAGGCTCTATCCTAAAGTAATCTACATTTTAAAGAGATATAAAGCTAATTACAAGCCTTCAAAACACAACCTAAGACAAGCAGCTACACTTTTCTAAACTAAGTCTTCTAAGTTCAATCCCAAGGGCCTCGAGTAGAATAAACCAAGTTCTAAAGGAGAAGTACTGCCAACCAAAGGATTTTCAAGGCCGAAGTCTATACTACAGTCCTCTAATCGACTAAAATAAACAATAACTATATAGGAAACTAACAATTCCATAATTACCCACTAACAATTAGCACAATGCCACACCAATATTACAATAGAGTAAAGTATAAAGAAAGGTAAGCCTTGCCTACTTAGACGTCAGACAATAGCCTCGGACCAACCATCATCTACTCGTCCCCTCTATCGACCCCGAAAAATTGTCACTTCAATAATCTCCAAAAGTTAAGAAATAGTCCTAAGTTCAATCTTAATACTAGAATTCAGGCTTAAACACTTGACATTGAAAAAAAATCTCTCGGTGACCAACTATAAAGTCAAATAGATATCGTCACAACCTCCCCCCCCCCTCCGTGCACACACAAACACACATATATATAAACACACACACACATATATATATATATATATCACAACATGTATTTAGTGGCTGCAAAGAGTGGATCAAATATATATGTGATAAATATTAGATGATATTGGCTGATAATTTTGGTCGATAAGTTCATTAATAGTTACTACATAATCCCACTATTTGATGAAATAGCACTAAAAATGGACATTTGATCACTTATATTGACACTTGACCACTCTTTTCAATTAATTGAAATACATGTCACGTAAATAGAGAGACACATATATATCAACTATTTTCAATCGCATTATGTATATACTTGACTACTGTATAGGTTAATTATAAAATAAGTACAAATTTTTGAATATTTCATAATTAATAGAAAATTATTTCATAAAAAGCCTCTATAAAACAATAAGAAAATTTTAAAAATAAGTAGACTTACTACTCTGCTTAAAATATTAAATCATAGAATATTGTAAATACATCATAGCTAAAAGCTTCTCATAAATATCTAAAATATTTTAGAAAGTAATTAAATAAATCTTTTACCGACTTCTAATATTATTTAAATATTTAAAAACACATTGGTATTATAAAAATACTCAAACGAATAGCCCAAAAAACAAACTGTCAGTCCCAACAAGTCATAAATACTTGTGAAAGTTATAGGAAGTCTCTAAATACAGAAAATGACCTGGAGGGTCATTCCATGGTCAATCAATCCATGCTGACCCAAATGTTATGAGAAGTACGGGAAGTAAGAGGAAAACACCTAAAAAGTCCGTAGTAACCTATTCATACATCCACTCAAGAATAAGTAGCCTCTAAAGCAAACCACCTAGTCTAAAATGCTTGGCCTACACATACTGACAACACAAATAACGAGCTACAAAATCTGCTATGTCTCTTCTCATACCGCTCCACCAGTAATGTTTCCCTAAATCTCTAAATATCTTAGTCATCCCAAGGTGAATAGAATATCTAGAGCTTTGATCCTCTTGAAGTATCAACAAAATCAAACCCTCTACCTTTGAAAAACAAAAGCGACCGTCGAATCTCAAATACTCCCAAAATTTAAGGTAGACCTCCTAGACTCACCCCTCAACACTTAATCATGAATGACACGCAACCCACCATCCTTAAACTAACGCACCTGAGTCTACTCTAATAAGGTAGATCTAGCCTCAACACTAGCACAAACCTTTTAGAGTAAGAAACATCAAGTAGAATCATTATGTTATCTAAGGAGTGAAGGTCTAAAGCTAATGCTCACTCAAAAATTAATAGGAAGGCCATACTCCCTATACTCACTTCCTTCAATACTAAAGCATCCCCTGCCATATTTGTTTTACTTTGATGTTATAGAATAGATAGATCATAGTCCTTCTACAAATCAATCCTCTTGTATTATCTCAAATTAAGCTCTTTTCGAGTCATAATGTACTAAATACTATGATGGTTAGTAAAAATCTTAAATCAAACACCGTATAATTAATTCCTCTATATATTAAGTATGAAAACTACCGCTGCTAACTCTAAGTCATAAGTGGGGTAGTTGTGCTTGTTCACCTTGAGATGCCTCAAAGCATATACTATAATTTGGCCTCGCTTTATCAGAATACACCCGAAACCAACATCTAAAGAATCATAATATACAGTCAACTCATCATCTTCTATTAAAGAATCAGTATAAAAGTTAAAGTGAGAAAGCCCATCAGTTTTAGAAATCTCACCTCACAGCTATCAGACCATCTTTAGTAGCCTACCAACCTAGTAAAACTATGAACCTTATATAAAGATGTTGTCCTAGCCCAACCACAGATGGCCTCAATTTTTATTGGGTCTACCATAAACTCATCCTTGGGCATTGTGTGCCCAATGAAAGATACATAATCAAGCCAAAACTCCCAGTTTGAGAATTAGGCATAAATTCAATGATCTCTTAAAGTGTGGAGAAAATTCCATGAATGTTTCTCATAATCCTTCCTACTCCTCGAATAGACAAGGATATCATCAATGAAAACAGTCATAAAAAAGATCAAATAAGGCCTGAATATATGGTTTCTGAAGTTCATGAATATTGTTGGGGAATTAGTCAACCTAGAAAACATTACTAGGAACTCATAATTTCTGACTAAGCCCTGAAGGTTGTCTTAAGGATGTCCTCTAACCAATCCTCAACTGATGGTAGCTAGATCTTAAGTTAATCTTAGAAAACAATATCTCACCCTGAAACTGGTTAAATAGATCATTGATATAAAGTATAGGATATTTATCCTTCACTGACACCTTTTTCATATACCTGTAGTAAATACGCATATGCATAGACCATCTTTCTGGATCACCCCAAGGAAATACACTCAATCAAATAAACCCCTTACCCAAAAGTTCCTAAAGCTAAATATTTAGCTCTCTTATCTTGGTAGGATCTATATAGTAATGTGCAATAGAAATAGGTTAGGTGCCCATCTCAAGATCAATAGCAAACTCAATATCACACTTATGAGAAAGATTAGCTAGATTGGAAGAAAAAATATTAAAAAACTTAAGGACTATAATAACAAAGTCAATTGAAGGGTTATCAATAATTACATCACATATATAAGATAAATAAACTATACAAACCCTCGATACCAGTCTCCAGCCTAAATATATGAAATAATTGCCATCGGTATGTATCTATGAGAACCCTGCCAAACAATTAAGCGTATGCCAGGCATGGCTAAGGTAATAGTCTTAGAAAAGCAATCCAAGATCGCATCACATAGGAATAACTATTTTATGCCTATAATCGCATCAAAATCCACCATGTCTAGCATAATAAGGTCAGCTCGAGTTTCATACTAGCAAATGGTCACAATAAAGAATTTATGCCCAATTCACCACTAAAGAATCACCCACGGGAGTAGGCACATGCAAAGGCATAGATAATATCTCCTAAGATAACCCCAATTATAGTGCATAAAATAATGATACATAAGAATACATGGATCCTAGATAAAATAAAGTAGAAGTTTATTGATGGTAGAGCATATCGTACCTATAATAAAAGCATCTAAAGCCTCAACCTCCTTTGACTTATCGAGAACAGTGTTTAAATTACCTTATCCACCTCAAAACTAGGTGTCTTCCATACCTTCTTAAGGACCTCTAATGGAACCCTAAGGACCACCCCTATAACCTTATACACCATCCTTAGATGAAGATAAACCCTAATATGATTGATGGAATACTCTCTATAGATGGCACAAGCATCCCTCGCTGGGGATACTCCCTAGTGAAATTGATAATAATACCATAATCATAATATGCCCTGGGTATATTACTTAGTCAGGAAGGTCCAACTGACTTAAAATAGTTGTCTCAACCTATAATAAACCTTCAGGTCATTGTTCGTATTCTTGCATTTTTTAGCAATAGTGCTTCTTCATAGCATCCCAAGTCATTAGTGACTTGCCTGAACTGATAGATCGATTAACTGGTGGTTTGTTTGGTGTTTAGAACTACGTTCTCAATTCACAGTCTTCATAGGTCCTCATTGACCACAAAGAAAAAACTCTAGTAAAACGGCCCTATATGTGTAATCTAACTTTGCCAACGTGTTTGAAACATCAAAATCTATATGGTTACATATTTTATTTACTCAAAACAGACTTTGAATGTATCTTGAGACATTGGCCGAAGCCCAAAACCAAGTTCCAAGCTTCAGTCATGCCTGGCATAGTAAGAGATGTCGCGACCACTGAGGTCTAGGCACAAATATGGTACCTTAATCATGGTTAGGCAGAGGGCGGACCGCGCTACCTGAGACCTAGATGAAACCTATTTAAGGGTTGTATTACATAAAATTTAGGCTATTTTGTGCCTCCCTCTTAAGCTCTAACCCTAATAGAGTGCAAAGGCTTCAAAGTAAGTCTTATGGGTTGATTAGGATCTTTAATAACTTATGTAATCTATTTTTTCTATAAATATAAGGTAAGATTCCTTCTAGTTTGGTGTTAATTTCTTGACTTCTAGACCCAAAACCCCAAAGTATTGAGGCTCAATTATAGCCACAATGTGATTGATTTACTCAAATTTCTTGAGTGTTATAAGTCCATAATTAGAGTAGAACTATGGGTTGGTCTCAGAAACTTATTTTCTGAAGGTGGAAGCCACTTGGGGCTTTTGATGTTATTTTTGACCCATGGCATAATGGTGCCATAATGGGTGCTGTTATTCTTGTTTTGATGCTTATATTGTGTTTTAGATAGCTTGGCTCATTGAAGAAAAATCTTTAATAAAAGGAAATGCAAGGCTTATTGGTTCATTAGTTACTTGGACTCACTGTAGGTTAGGCTTACTTGTAGTTAGATTGAGCTTGATTGTAGTATAATTGGTGATATTTTATGATATTGGGCGGGGTTTAGATGATAAATTTTTGAATGGTGATATTTGGGATTAGTTGATTCTTATAGGTTATTGAACTTGAAAAGAGTGATGATTGATCCTTAGCCTAGAACCTTGGATAGTTCTACTAGTAGTCTCATGAATAGTAGGAGAACACTTTAGTTTCTCTAATAGATAAGAATTATGCTGCTCCCTAACCTTAAGGGTATATTGACCTAGGTATTTCTTAGTTAGGAAATGACCTTTTTGTTGGGTTAACTTAGAAAGAATGCCTAAAAAAGATTTCCCCAATAGGCTTAGTAAGGATTTATAAGCCCTTATGGTGTGATTTAGATAACTTAGCCTAATTCTGGGTAGAAGTTTGTCTTGTGATAGTGACTTTGGCATTATTGGGATTTAGGTGTGGGACTTGACCCACCTTAAGCTTGAACGATGAAATTCCCTATTTACCTAGATATTTATCAAATTTCTAAATTACATTATTAAGATTATAATAGTTAAATCTGGTTGTCGATTTTTGTATGTGGTCGATGGTTGGATAATATCTATACTTGATTGATTATCATGTTGTCATGATATGGATAGCCTTGGAAAGTCTTATGAATTGAACTTATGGTTATGCTATCGCTTGACTTATCGATTAGTTCACCAAGTGAACCTTTAATTATGTTACCACTCTTGCTATGAATCAGGTCTAATGATTAAGCTAACTTATGTGAATGATTTCCTTTTTTGGGTTCGTACTGTGAAATGTGGGAACATAAAAAGTGACTAGCAAGCATGCAATTGACTTATAATTGACTTGCTAATAAACATAATAAGTTAGGAAAAGTGCTGATTGTGTATATCATTTAGATATTCATGCTCATGCATCTACTAATATTATGTAGTGATGACTAATTGTGAGGTATGATGATATGTGTTACATTGCATCAGTTATATTCTATTATTGTGGCTTGTACATGTTCACTGATTTGACTATATATGTATGTGAATATTGGTTCTCTTGGGAGATATGCTCTACTGATATGATGATTTTCGGTGAATACGTAGGAAATATTGATATTATGATAATGCCCAGTGAATCCAAATGATATAATGATGTTATGATAATGCCTGGTAAATCCAGAGGATATAATAATGTTATGATGATGCCCAATGAATCCAGAGGATATAATGATATTGTCATGATGCTCAGTAAATCCGAAGGGTGTAATGATGTTATGATGATACTCGGTGAATCCAAAGGATCTAATGATGTTATGATGATGCCCGGTGAATCCAGAGGATATAATGATGTAATGATGAAGCCCGGTGAATCCAGAGGATATAGTGATGTTATGATGATGCCTAGTGAATTCGAAAGAGGTAATGATGCTTTGATGATGTTGTGTGTGGTAAGTGTATATACATACATGGTTGTATGTGAGGTTATGTCGTGTGTGGCTAAACCCATTTATGTACTTGGGACATGAGGTCTTACTTGGTAAATTGTTACCATTTCTTTGTCATTAATCAGTAGTTAAGAGGTATGACCCATATTAATTCTAATTAGTAACTAGAAGTGGATTATGCAGTGTATTGGGTTAAGGCTAATTTATATGTGTAATCTTGAGTAGAACCAATGGCTCACCAATTAAATCTACTTGACTTGGTTAAATAGTCATGTTATGGAATTTCACCTAATAAAGTGGCTTATGTGATAACTAGTTATCTCTAATAAATTACTATGACCGGTGGGCTAGGAGCCTAGTAAACTAGTTGGTGGACCTTACTTGGTTAAAATATGGAAACTAGTCCTTAAGGTTGTAACATCCCTATGTTAATAGACTTAGGGTGTGTTTGGTATGAAGGAAAATGTTTTCCATGGAAAATATTTTCCTGGAAAACAAGTTGATTTTTTACTTGTTTTCTTATGTTTGGTTAGTAGATGGAAAATATTTTCTAGTATTTAGTTGGTGAATGAAAAAATATTTTTCAAAAAATAATTTTAATATTTTGCTAAAGCGTAAAAATATATTTTAGAATTCTTTTTTTAAAATAAATTAAAAAAATTAAATCCTTTTTTTGGGAAAGAGATTGGTAGACGGGTGGGTGGAGGTGTCAGAATAGGTAGTAGGGGTGGGGTAAGAAAAAGTTTAGAATTTTTCTTTGTTGAAAAAAAATTAGAAATTGGCGTGGGGGAGGGGGATGAGATGAGGGTCAGGGTAGGAAAGTGAGGGGGAATAAGAAATTAGAAAATATTTTTAAAATAAATTTAATTTTTTTCAGGTGGGGGGAGAGGGGACTGGTAAGGGGGGGGGAACGGTAGGGGTGTGGAAAAGAGAAAATTTTAAATTTTTTAATAAAATATAGATATTATTTTTAGAAGGGAGGCTGGTAAGGGTAGGGGTGGGGTGGGGGTAGGGGATGGACTAAGAAAAAATTTTGAAATACTTTTAAAACAATTGAACTTTGATGGTGGGGGTGGGGCTAGAGAGAAGGAGAGGGGTGGGGTGGGGGTAGGGGTGGTGTCGGGGTGATAGGGTATAGGGGCGGGGGGCGGAGTAGATGATTTTGAGAATTGTATGAATATTTCAACTTTAAAGTGAGGTTGAAAGAGAGTTTTGGAAAATGTTTTCCTTGATTTTTGAAGGAAAGTCATTTTTCTTAGATTTAAGGAAAATAAGTTGGTTTGGAAAATATTTTCCAAAACATATAAGCCAATCAAACGTAAGAAAACTGAAAAATATTTTCTGGAAAATGTTTTGCTTCATACCAAACACACCCTTAGTATGGTATGAAGAATGGTTAAGTTGCCACGTAGTATGCGATGTCGTGATGGCCAAATTGATGACTTATATAATAAGAATCCTAACTAGAGACTGGCCTTGTGATGGGTAGATAGTTAGTATGACAATACCACGTTATAATGCCTTAATAATTGACTCCTAGAATTGGTGGTTTCGTTGTGTTAAATATTTTAATTGGTCAATAATGGGAGTTATGATAGCTTTGTGAAGGTGTGAGTCTAAAAGGTTGACACTGGAAACTCATATTTTCAGCTATGAGGATTGATCTTGATGACCATGTAGTTGTGGGGTACAACTGAATCCCCCAAGTATATACTCGTACATATGTATCATTGAGGACAAAGGGTATAAGTGAATCCCCGGCCACCTATGGTATCTCCACTTCGTGCGGCTACATGCATTGGGGCCCATTCAGGGGGTAACACTGGACCCATATCGGCCATGGGTGGATTACGACGGTAAATCTACATAACCCACGTTAAAGTATTAAATGCATGCTAAACCCGATCCCCTTTCCCAGAATGTTATTTATGTATGTATGTGGTTGGATATGGTTATTTACTTTGGTTTTAAATAATGGCATTATTTTATCCTTATTCTTGAGTACATACTAGCATTAATCCACTAATCGTATTTAGGGGTTGTATCCCCACACGATGTAGGAACCGTCTATACTACTATTCCTCCTGCTTAGTGACTTTGTAATTTGGGGACAGTTTGAGTCAGACTAAGCTAGTGAGCTTCCATTCTTCGAAAGACCCATTTTATGTTATGGTTTATCTTATGTCTTTACTATTTCTTTGACATTGGATTTTGGCTATGGTCAGGGGCAATCCCAACAACATATTCTTTGTTACTGTTTAGATGCTTTGCATGGACAACTGTTGACTTGAGTATATTATGGTTTGTTTGGTTTAGGTTGGACAGTATGACTTGGTTGGGATGGTCTCGGATTTAGACTTTTCCCAAAGTCATTGAATTCTAAATACTCTATCTTGTTATATGTTCTAAATTCATCTAACATGGATTGTATATTGGTTGGTTGGATTATGTATTGGGGTGGTCTCTGGCCTTGATGGACTTGAGATGTCTGACACGATTAGGATCGGGTTCGGGTTGTGTAACAATTTCACCCAAGGTATTTGCAATTTGGATAAGTTTTATCCTAACTCAAGTGACCAAGAAAATCTCTTAATTAATCGAGTATCTAAGGTATTTCCATCCTAACAAGAGCCTACAAGGGCATAACTAGGCTATTTATGCCCAAAATAGTACCCTAAATAGCCCAAATAATAAAACTAATCCCATGTATTTTAATTTATCACACCAACACCTAAAACTCATCCCAAATCTAACACAATATCATAAACATACTATGAATTAGCTCAATCTAACAAGGGGTAAAACCTAGCCTACCTGGATGTCGAAGAAAGCTCATAAGATCTGCTAAATTACCATTTTTTCCTTCCAAGAAGCTACCAAAAGATGCAAAGATATCAAAATCACATTCTACTCATCCATATGAGAATAATGATACCCATATTACACCATTGTGCTTCTGGTCCAAAAATCACCCAAAATCTCATGTAGGTCCTATTTGTGGAAAATCACGTTTCCGAAACCAACCCAGCGTTCCCACATGCTCAAGGAATCATTAGCCTCAGAATTGGTGAAATTCAAGCTAATTTGTGGCTAAAATAAAAAATCCACGGTTTGGGGATTTTTAGAAATGAAAAGGGGAAAAATCAACCATAAAAGGGTGGAATCTTACAAATAAATTGGAAGATACTCGCATAAATAATTGTTAAATAATCTCCAAATCACCCACAAACTCCATTTTTAAGCTATATCACCATTTAGGGTTTTGGCTCTCAAGAAAGTGGAATGAGTAAAATTGAGTAAAAAAGGTCTATTTAGACCTATACCAGGTGCTCGGGTCTCGCTATCGTGCCCAAGCTTTATGATTACGATACATGGCATTAGAAAAACAGTCACGATAATGATATATCCCCTCCATGATTGTGACCCTGGACGCCTGTTAAAGGAGTCGTATTCGTGACTTAAAGTATCTTGATCACAGAACTTGCTACCCTACACAAGGAGTCGCGATCACAGTTAATGCCATTGCAATCGCGATGTACCAAATACATAAGATACAGTTGAGACTTCAAAGCCTCGAGATTCATTTGGAATCTTGTATATGCAAATGAACTATATAACTACACCAAATTCAACGTTTTGAACTCCATGGTGCAATTAAAATTTCCTTGTGAGGTCGTTTTGAGTAAATGTGGGTGCCACACCTAATTTTTAATTTCTTAACATTTTGACCAATAGGTCAAAATGAGCTCGGGTGCCTTGGGAACCACACCAAGAGTCCACCTAGCCTAAAATTGATATTTTAAAACTGCTAAAACAGTCATAATTTGCATTCGAGGTTGTTTGGCTGAAGTTTTTGCTCGAAGGACATTTGGAACCAGCGAAGACTTCAAATTAGGAAAATAGATCTAAAAACCAAACGAACTGCCCGATAACTATATCAGCTCCAGTAATTCATAAATGACTTGGGATGCTATAGAGAAACTAAATCGGTGAAAATAACAGAAAATATGGAAAATGACTTGAAGGGTCATTACAATATCCACTACTAAAGGAACTTTCATCCGTGAAAGTTAAGGATTAAGATGTACCTGAAGTCTTGAACAGGTGAGGATAATGGGTCCGCATCTCACTCTCGATCTCCTAAGTGGACTCCTCCATTAGGTGGTAACTCCACAAAATTTAACTATAACGATCTCCCTAGTGTGCACTAACCTAACATCACTAGCCAAAATAAGCACCGGCTCCTCTACAAAGGTCAACCACTCGTCTAGCTAGAATAAGTCCCATCTAATCCAAGAGACGGATTAGGAATGTATCTTTGCAACATAGAAACATCAAAAACTAGATAGACAATAGCAAAATATCTAGAGGTAAATCTAACTCATAGGACACCTCTTCAACTGTGCGAAGAACCTCAGAAAGGTCCAATATATCTAGGACTGAGCTTGTCCTTCCTCCTGAATCTCGTCACACCCTTCATGGACGATACTCAGAGGAACACTTGATCACCAACTCCACATCTTAAGGCATGAAGCCTATGGTCTAAATAGGCCTTATGCCTACTATGAACTGCTCTCAACGTATCCTGAAGCACTCTAACTCTATCCAGCAAACGGGGTTGAATATTAAAAGTCTCAAACCATCCAGTTGGAGAATGACATCTCCTACCATATAAATCCTCAAAAGGGGCCATCTCAATACTCGAATGATAACTGTTGTTATATGCAAACTCTAGAAAGGCTAAGTGCTCCTCCCACTAGCCTCTAAAATCCATAACATAGGCTCAAAGCATATCCTCAAGCACCTAAGAAGTTCGCTCAGACTACCATCGGTCTATGGATGAAAGGATGTACTAAGATCCACCTGAGTACCCAACTCTTCCTAAAATCTCTCCAAAAGCTAGAAGTGAACACGAAACCTCGGTTAGAAAAGATAGATATGGGCACACCATAAAAATGGGCTATCTTATACACATAGATATGGGCTATCTGCTTGGCACTGAATGACATCTAAATAGGAATGAAGTGCGCTAACTTAGTGAACCGATCAACTATGATCCAAATACCATCAAACAAAAAAAAGTATGAGGAAAACCATTAATAAAATCCATGGTAATCCGCTCCCATTTTCACTCGGGAATGGGAAATCTCTGAGTTAATCCACCTGGACACTAATGCTCAGCCTTCACCTGTTGATAACAAAGTCAATAAGCTACAAAGTCTGCCATATCATTCTTCATACCACTTCATCAATAATGTTGTCTCAAATTTCTATACATATTAGTTGTTCCCGGTTGAATAGAATATATAGAGTTATGAGCCTCATGCAGAATCAACTAGATCAAAGCATCAATCCTCAAAACACAAACATGGCCATCAAACTGCAAAATACCTTTAAAATTGATTGTGTTCATCTCAGACTCTCCTCTCAACACCTGATCATGAAGGAAGCGAACTTACTATCCTCGAACTAACAATCTCAAATCTACTCAAAAAGCAAAAACCTTGTCTCAACAATAGCAAAAATCCTCCTAGAGTCTCAAATATCAAGGTGAACCATCAAGTTGGAGAAGGAATGAATGTCCCATTCCAACAACCTTTGAGAAACTGAAATACAAGCCAATCTACCCATACTCACTGCCTTCTAATTCAAGGCATCTGCTACTGCATTTGCCTTTCCCAGATGATATAAAATAAGGATATCATAATCCTTAAGAAACCCTATCCATCTAAACTGTCTAGCATTAAGCTCCCTCTAGGTCATAAGATGTTGAAGACTGGAATGATCGATGAAAATCTCTCAATGCATACCATAAAGATAGTGCCTCCAAATCTTAAGTACAAAAACCATTGCGGCCAACTCCAAATCATGAGTGGGGTAGTTGCGCTCATGCATCTTAAGTTGTCTCCAAGCATAAGCAATAACACAATCCTGATGCATCAAAACATAACCTAGTGCAACACCAGAAGCATCACAAAACATGGTAAATCCCTCACCCTCTACTGGAAAAGCTAGAATAAAAGCTAAAGTAAGAAATTCTTAAGCTTCTCAAAGATCAACTCACACTCCTTGGACCATTGAAAAGGAACCTTCTTTAGAATCAATCTGGTCATAGGCATTAAAATAGTAGCAAAACCCTCAATAAATCATCTATAATAATCGGCCAAACTAATAAAGCTACAAACCTTGATCGAAGATATAGGTCTAGCCCAATATGATTGCATCAGTCTTAGCTGGGTCTACAATAATACCATCCTTAGACACCACTTTTTCAAGTAATATCACTGACTCATGACAAAACTCATACTTAGAGAATTTGGCGAAAAGCACATGATCTCTCAAAGTTTAGAGCACAATTCTCAAATATTGTGCATGCTCCTCCCAACTCAATAAATACAAAAATATGTTGTCTATAAACACAATCACAAAGAAATCTAAATAAGGTCAAAATACTTGATTCATCAAATTCAAAATGTGGATGGAGCATTAGTCAAGTAAAATGGCATCACCAAGAACTCATAATGAGCATAACCGGTCCTAAAAGTTGTCTTTCTGATATCGTCAGCCTGAATGCTCAACTGATGCTAACCAGATCTCAAATCAATCTTAGAAAACATTGTCTTTCCCTAAAGCTGGTAAAACAAACCATCAATACGGGGCATAAGATAAAGGTTCTTTATTATCACCTTATTAAGCTACCTACAATCAATACATATATTCATAGAGCCATCTTTTCTCTTTGCAAACAACATAGGAGCTCCTGAAGAAGACATACTCAGCCTAATAAAACCCTTAGCAAAAAATCCTAAAGATGAGAATTCAGCTCCTTAAGCTAGGCACAAGCCATACAGTAAGGTGCCATAGAAATGGGTTAGTGTCAGGCTTAAGATCAATAGTTAACTTAATCTCATGGGCAGCGGGAATATCAGGCAGGCCAGTAGGGAATACCTAAGGAAACTCACAAACTACAAGAACAGAGTCAAGCAATGGACTCTCCACAATAGTATCAAAAATATAAGCGAGATAAGACTCACAAACCCTAGAAATAAGCCTCTTTGAACACATGTAAAAAATAATCCCCATTAGTTTGCGGGTAACAGCTCACTGCCACATGACTGGGGTATACCGAGCATGGCTAAGGTAATAAACTTGTCAAAATAATCCATGGCCACATGATAGTGGGATAATCAATTTATCCCCAAAATAATATCAAAATCCACCATATCCAAAACAATAAGATCAGCATAAATATAAATATCTCTAATAGTCACAACACAGGATCTGAACATTTGATCCACTATCAAAGAATCGCCCATGAGAGTATATACACATAATGACATAGATAATAAATCATAAGAAAACTCTATGGAGCATAGTAAGTAGGTAAATAAGAATAAGTGGATCCACGATCAAATAAAATAACGGGCGAATAGCGATACACTAAAATCATACCTGTAACAACAGCATATAAAGACTCAACCTCGAGTCTAGTAGGTACTTCATATAGCTGACCACACTCGCCACTTAGTTGGGCTCCTAATCGACATTTTATACTTCCTATCTAATAACCTTCTCAAGTACCTTGGAAACTAACCCTACGACCTTAAGAACTACCTCTAGCTGAAAGATGAACTAATTTAATAGGGGAAACACTCTAAGAGAAAGCAATAATAGCCCCACGACTAGGGCAATCATGAGATCCACAACTATAGCATGTCACCTGAGATGAACCAGAACTAATAGATCTAGCTGGCCAAAAATAACTACTATATCTAGAATAACTAGAAAATGAACCTATCAAAAACTAACTACTGCCCTGACCAAAGTGATTACTAGCACTTGACTGACTTCTATCAGTAATCTAAAGAGCTGCCTAAACAGATCAACTGGGCTGACTCTAAGTCTAATAAAATATATGTAGAGGATATCTACCATGAAAATAGCTACCTCTAAATTGGGAACTACCATGCCTCCCATTAAAACTGTCCTAATATCTAGGCCACTTATTGCTGCCCTCATGAGCCTCGTGATGCATCTCTTCTATAAGTTGAGAAGAATCAAAAACCTCGATAAAAGACCTACCCATAGTAACCAAACTGTAAGTATACATATGAAGGGGAAGTCTCAACCCTCTGACAAAGCAACGAACTCTCTCATACTCAGTATCTAGAATAGAAGTCGCATGCCTAGCCAACTCGTGAAAATGAGCCTCTTACTCTACAACAAGCATTGGTCCCTACTTTAATATAGAGAATAGATCTCTTAAACAATCTCTAAGGCTGCGAGGTATGTACTTCTCCAAGAATATCTTAAAGAACTAAGTCCACGTCAAAGGAGAAGATCCAACTAATTGAGAATCTATATAACCTCTCCACCAATATTGAGAAGCTAAGTCTAACTGAAATAAAGTATTATCCACATCATGAGTCTCAACAATGCCTAAATTATGGATCCTATTCTCACAAACAATTAGAAACTCATATATATCCTTGCCTAGAGCACCAGAAAACCTATGCAAAGCCAATCTCAAGAATTTAACCAATATCTTCAGCTCCTTCGCAGATATAGCAGGCTGTGATACCACTGCTAAAGCAACTACAGGTTGAGCAACCACCAGCATAGGAGAAACCTCAACTCTAGAAGCCACAGCTACAGGCTGCGTCTCGGCTTAAACTACTCTAATTCGTAGATTGTGCACCATCAGACGGTGCACCACCAACTAACCCTAAAAGTTTAACTAACGCATCTTTGAGCACTACTAAAAAAATAAACCATGGTGGAGCCTGTGCTGGTCCTTAGCCCATCGTTAATTGATGTAGAAGAATCTCCAACTTAGGAGTGTGAATACAGTCTAGTGGAGAAGCCTTATCCTAGCCCATAGTTGGGTACTTATCTCATGGTATTCCATGACCTCTGGTCATCAAAAATAGGAAAAGGATCCCTAGGCTTGATCTAAGGACCCTCATCACATAAAGTGATAACATGTGTCCTAGCCATCTGCAATAGAGTGAATTCAAAGAAATATTCTGTAAACTAACTTATTCTCTTAGCACAAAGTGAGTGAAAGAAGTGAAGAACTCCTAAAAATATCCCACATCCTCCTAAAGATATGAAATAGACGTCATTATTTCAATTTGTTGGACTCTACTAAACATTTTATCTTGTACCAAAATTGGTGTACCCTAGTCTCTGATACCAGTTTGTCAAGACCCAATTTATGAGTCATGATGGCACCTACTCTATCCCTCTAGTAGGTAAGCCAAACCATAATCCAGAGTTAAACAAAATGGGTTAACTTGGTGTAAATGTCTGAAAAGGGCCTAATAGGCAATCCAACATAATAAATAAGCAATTTAATAGTAATAGATTAAAGGTAGTCACTACATAAATACTATCCCATTACCTAGTAGATCCAGTACAAGAGTATCTAGTGATAATAATACAACTCAAGTCTTAAAGAAGTCAGCATAATCTTGTCTTAAAACTAAGGAATAGACATGAAAGATTGAAGGGAAAATATGACTCTAACTCCAAGAGCTCACCTTATCTCTTGATATCAACACAGGATAAACATCAATCAATGGTGGATACTAGTACTCGGAGATGCACCAAAAAGGTACAAAAGTGTAGTATGAGTAATAAAGAAATGGGTACTTAGAAAGCATCATCATCCAACTAAGCTAAATCATGATATAAAACTGATACAAAGCAAGATAATATAACTAAGTCAAGGTACGAAAATGAACTTGAAATATCTCCAAACTTGCTTTACATAAATAAATAGATAATCAGAATATCATCATAACATAACATAAAGCATCACCATATACAATCATAACCACAAAATTGGCACCCATATGCCAATCGATGCAGAAAATAAATAACCTTTTGCAAGCCTTCATAAGCCTGAAAGGTACAAACAAGATAGCATAACCCATCACCGTCATTTATTAACTCTCATTGTATAATTGAAATTCATAACATATTATAACCATAGATTGTCCATAATTATCATTTGTAAATAAGTCAACACTTATCAACTATCCATCATGTAGCAACTAGTCCTCAAGTATCAATAAATCATCTTTTATCAACCAAACATCACTTATCAACAAATTCTCATTTAGCAGTTAATCATTACTTATCACCTAGTCATCAATATTTATCAACTAACCAATATTTATCAACTAATTAATATTTATCACTAGAATTCATTCATATCATACCACATTATGACTATTTTCTTATTTTCATACTAAACTAGACTCACTATTGTCAATCTCACACCCCAAAGTCATCATAACATAATAAGTATATCATTATAGTATAATATACATATATATATCCTAACTCGAACCAGTATGGATATTTAACAATATTCTCATAAATATCATCACAATCATCTTCCAATCTTTTCAAGCATGTATCTATCATAATAATCATCCTTCGATCTTGTCAGGCATATATATCATCATAATCATCCTCCTTCCTTGCTAGGAATATATATCATCATAATCATCTTCTGGCCTTGTTGGGTAAATATATATTATCATAATCATCCTCCAGTATTTTTGGACATATATATTATCATAATTGTCCCCAACCTTATTGGGCATATATAATCAATATCATCATTAATATGGCCAATAGTATAATCATTAGAGTATTTAATAGCATAACCATTAACATAGTATACTAACATGATCAATAATCATAATTGAAATCATGAACTCTAGCATATCAATAGCATGATTGTCAATATATTAAATAAGCACAATCAGTAACATAATCAATACGTATTATCAAGGCATAGGCAATAACTTCTCAATGGCCTAATTAATGGCTTATCATTAGCATAAGAGATAGTTAATCAATAGCTTAATTAATAGTTAATTCATGGCATAATCTATAGCTTATCCATAGCATAATCAATTGCATAATTTATGGCTTATTCAATATCATAGTCAAGGGCTCATTCAATAGTATATTCGGTAGTCCAATCAATAGCCAAATCAATAGCATACTCAATATCTCATTAATAACATAAACTTAATCAATAACTTATTTATAGTATACTCGTTAAGAATTACTTCCAACGCCATTCATAATAACCAAAAAGTAATAAGACACCTAAATATATCCAAAAACACCATCCTTCTAGATGTACACAAACGTATCAAAGAGTCTTCAATAACTATCATAAATCTTTACCTAGGGTGGGTTGAAGTGCCCACTTCTAAATCTCTCAAAATTATTTACCAAGCAATGTCTACCCCAAACTAGTCTAAGGTATCTAAATCCGCTATTAGATGTTCATCAAGACAAATATGGCCCTAGGATAGCAATTCCTCAAAATATAGCTCCACTAAGTCAATTTTAGTCAAGGTATTAGCAATTTGAGTAAGTTTCATCCAAACTCAAGTGACCAAGGAAATATCTCCATTAATCAAGTATCTAAGTTATTTCTATCCTAACGAGATCCTATAAGGTCTATTGTACATAAGATAGGAATAACGAGGCTAATTATGCCCAAAATAGTATCTAATAGCCCAAATGATCCAACTAATTCTAAGTATTTCAACTTATCACACCAACACCTAAAACCTATCCCAAAACTAACATAATTCATAAACATACTATGAATTATCTCAATCTAACAAGGGGTAAAACCTAGCCTCCCTAGATGCCAAAGAAAGCTCACAAGATCTGTGAAATCACCAATTTTCTTTTTTGAGAAGCTTCTGCAAGATACCAAGTTATCAAAACCACATTCTACTCATCAATATGAGAATAATGATACCCATATTGCACCATTATGATTTGGGTCCAACAATAACCCAAAAGCTCATGTGGGTCCTATTATGAAAAATCATGTTTCCAAAACTGACCCAACATTCCCACATGCTCAAGGAATCATTACCCTCAAAATAGGTCAAATCTGAGCTAATTTAGGGATAAAATCAAGCCTCCAAGGTTTTGGGATTTTTAGAAATAAAAATGGGAAAATTAACCATAAAAGTGTGAAATCTTACCACAAATTGGAAGATAATCGTGTAAATAAGTGTTTGACAAGCTCCAAAATCACCCATAAACTCTAATTTTAAGCTATCTCACCATTTAAGGTTTAGCTCTCAAGAAAGTGAATAAAGAATGAGCAAAATTAGGCAATGGGCAAAATTGGTCAAAAAGGGTTATTTATATCCATACTAGGTGCACGAGTCTCGCTATTGCAACATAAAACTCACGATCGCAATACAAGGCATCAGAAAAAAATATTGTAGTTGTGATATCTCTACTCTGCGATCATGGCCTTGGTCGACTGGTCAAGGAGTCGCATTCATGACTTAGTGTCGCGATCGCAACACTTGTTACCCTACTCAAGGAGTTGTGATCACAGCCAAAGACATCGCTATTATAATGTTCTAGAAACATCAAATACAGCTCTTTAGACTACGTAGATACACTAGAGCCAAGTCTTCGCCAAGCCCTTGGGATTCATTTGAAATCCTATATATGCAAACAAACTATGAAAATACACCAAATTTGATGTTTCAGACTCAATAGAGTAGTTGAAATTTCAATCCAAGGTTGCTTCAATAAAATATGGGCCCCACACCCAGTTCCTAATTTCTTAACTTTTCGACTAATAGGTCAAAATAAGCTCATATGCCTCGGAATCCAAACTAAGAGTCCACCTAGCTTAAAATTGATATTTTAGAGCTACTAGAATAGTCAAAATTTGCATTTGAGGTATTTTTACTGAATGTTTTGCCTAATGGCAGTGTGGAACTAACAATGACTTCAAAATAAAAAATAGCTCTAAAACCTAAATGAACTGCCCGATAATCGTACTGTCAGTTCCAAAAAGTCATAAATGACTTGAGGAAGCTATAAAGAAGCTCTAACAGCAAAAATAAGTGAAAATATAGAAAATAACCTGAAGGAAAATTACACCAATCCACCTATTATTGTGATGTTGTTCCCCACTAGATTCATCTAGAAATCCTTCATAAGTGGGGGCATTCTCTTTGTTTTCAGCCATTAGAGATGATTGACCTTCAAATTTTGGTAAGAACACCCATCAGAAATCATAAAGTGTCAAGAAAAGAACCAAATAAGAAAAGTCAAATTTCAACTTTTTAATTGAGAAGCTACTGCATACAGCCTCCCGCTATAGCAACAGGGATGTTAGTATAGAGGGACATTCTCCATTATAGTTATACTGCTATAGCGACCTTCAACATCCCTAATAGTCAAGAGGTACAACAATGAAGCCTCTTGACTCAAAAATTCCCATTTTTAGTTTTGACTTCATATCGATGTTTCAAACGTATCCTAGAACTATTTTACATAAAAGCTCCTAAATCATGCCCAAAAGGTTAATTTCAACCCAATAAAAACCTTTCATTTTCTCTTTCATTCCTGGCTCATTTAACTTAGAAACCCTGAGTTTTTTACACTCAAAATACTATTGAAGCATTGTAAACATTACGAAAGCAATCATGCTTCAAATTTTTTACCAAACCGAGCCTAAAATTAAATTTTGAAAAACTCAACTCTAAAACCCATTTATTTAACAAAACTCAATCCTAAAACCTACAAATTTCAAGTAATGAAGTAATATAGAGTAGGGAATAGAGTGTTACCTTATTCCTATGATGAAAGCAAAATGATCGGGGGAGAGAGAGAGTATTTTTTAATGAGGGAACAAAATAGGAAATAAGACCATTCTCTTCCCTTTTAAACTACTTTGGGTTGCTATAGATACATGTGTCGCTATAGCAGGGTCCCACCTTAAGCCATATAAATTTTTTAGGTTTTGAAATTTTGAACTCACTAACTGATTTTAGTAATTTGACAAGGTTATTCGTATCTCGAGCGATCAAAGAATGGTTCCTCATTTCTTACTATGCTACATTTAAGTACAAAAAGATCTTTCAAATAAATGAGCATTGAAATTTTAATACTAGAATTTTAGCAATTAAAGGTTTTGGATGTTTTTATTTTCATAAGTTCTTTTATTTAATCCAAAATTTTAGGGTTCGAGTAGCGAAAATTAGTTACCTACAGTATTGCGGGAGGGTGTTAAGTTCAAATATAGACTTGGGTTCGCCATTTGTCATGATCGTTTGGAGATAAACGATGGGTAAAATAGTGTTTGTTGTAACAACTTAATCTGTCATTACTAGAAAATGTCTTGATAGCAGTATGGGATACTAAGATTATTAGGATTACATATAACCTGCATGGGCCCACATAAGTCAAAATTTTGGAATTGAAAAGTATTGGTTGGACTGATGTCATCCCACTATAGTGATGGTGGTATAGTGATGCCTTCCGCTATAGTGACATAACGCAGACCAAAATCTTTACTTAAGCTGGTTTTAATTATTTTCTCTCTACAAGTTAAAGCCAATAATGTGGGAGGGATCCAAAAACCCTTAGGGTTATCCCGCATGCCTTGGAGCTATGGATAAAGGAAAATGGATTTGAATGGAGTGCAAACACATTAAGTTTTAAGGAATAACGCATTCGAGATCTTAGAACAAGGTTGGAATTTGTATTTGCTCATCCTTCCTACAGCTGGTTGATATCTAAGTAAGCTAACATTATTTAAGTAGTGTAGATCTATGTTAGAAAGAATAAATGTAACATAGATGGACAAAAGATTTCATGATTAGGCCTTTCAGCACAGAGTTTGGATGGCTAAATTCGATTAAAGTTAGGGTAACTTACAAGAAGTGTTTCTTATATCTTGTCATATTAATCCATAGTTATTCTATAAATTACTCATTCACTGTTGTAGATTCATAATTGGAGCAATGGAAAGCGTGAATTATCTGTCATTAGTTTAAACCCCTAAGAAAAATGATGATATTATGTGGGGAGTTAGAGAATTTTAAGGCATCTAGGGTGGTAATTCAATTAGCTATTTTAGAAAAGAGGAATTAGTTAAGTGTCATTTTTAGGGCTTTGTATGATGGTGTAGGTGAGGGTATTGTAGTTTAATCCAATTTATGTTATATACGCATGTTAACTACCTCTTAGTATTGCTCATTAGTGCATGTTGCTAGGTGTGGTTATTTTCAAATGAACTTTGTGTAAATTTTGTAGATGTCACTGGTATTAGTTGATATATATTTTTGAATATTTTTTGCCTACTTCACTGGTTATTTTGGAATGTCTCAATAATTGAACATTCTAATGGGATTTGGCGAAATAAGCTTGGTAGGCACTTTTTTCTGGGGTTAGGTATATGGATGAAACTTGTTCCCTGTAGGTTATGACTAGAGGGTGGTTACAGTACCCTTAGTATGTATGTACAAGGTATAAGTGAGTTTGACAGTTCCATGAGTGGATTGGATAATAACATATATATGTGTCATTGTAATGGTGTTTGACTTGACTATTAAATCTTGTTAGTTGTTTAACTTGTCATATTATCTCTTATGGTGAAATGGCATTTGTGTTTAAGGCTAAATGAAGATTATTGTGTAAGAAGGGTAGTATAAAGACGGTTGTAAGTTATCAGTTAAGTTTTGATTGATGTCTTGGGGCCTTTTTGATGATTTACTTGTCTGGGTGGGTTATTTCCATGAATGCTAGGTTGAATTGTTTGAGGTCCTGAAATGGGTTAGGGTCATCTTTGATGTATTTGTTTCTTTATAATTTGTAATAGTCCGTGGTGTAAGGATAGGCTTAATGGTTTAGGGTAGCAGAGTCATAGGGGTAAGACTGGTAACTTAGAGTCCATAACCAGGAAGTTAGAAGGAGGTAAATAGATTATTTTGGGAAATCAAAAAAATAAGTCTAAGTGCTTATCAAGTGTCCATAACAGGGAAACGGGTGATATGGGTTTAGATAATCAGAATAATAAGATGCATACTTTCTTTTATATATTTATCTTATATTTGTGTAATCCAATTTAGATCGACCAATGAGCCATATCGGTATGTGTGGTTTGTACTAATACCACTCTTGCTATAATATTTTTGGGATATAGTCTTTTAGAGAAATCGTTATGAACTTCATGATTACTGCGGATAGTAATTTCTCAACATCACCCACTCCCCTTACACATGGTAGAAGTTGTGTCGAGTTTTCATTTTCCCTTAGAAGCTCTTGTACCTGTTTAGACTAGTTCCTAGAGTAGTTTATACTTTTTGCATTTATTTTGTAAAAATATTGTAATAAAGATGAGTTACTGTTTGAATAAAGACTTTTGCTTAACTTCTTACGGGGGTAGTAAGGGGTTCTCTTATCTAGGGGGATTAAATAGGTGTCCTGACGATCCGATAATTTAGGTCGTTACACATAATGTGGGATGTTCCATCTTCATAAACATGACTTTAAGATCTTCTAATTCCTGTGCTTTGCTCCTCAGTGGTGACTTGATCACATTAATAATTCCCTTCAGTTTAAAAACCCTAATATTAAACCCAAAAATTTATTAATGATGCCCCCCACCCAATTGATCCTTATAATTAATTTAAAAAATTAAAAATCTAACCCACAGTCGGATCCCCTAATTAAAAACCCACCCCGTTACTTTACCTAAGCCTTTAGCTCATCCGTAATTAATTCTCTTGCCTAACAATTTGTGTGTTAATGACATCATAGCTTTTGAACAAATTTAATGTATTTAATAATGTGTGTTAACTCCTTTTACTCCTCCAGCACTGATATGTATGTCACGTTAATTGGCCATAGAATAAAACTTAGAGGTGGTCAATTTGTTACGATATATGCACATTATTATAAAGTTTCTTTTTACGATGATGGTGGGTTTCTCACTCATTCCCCCCTCCTCCACAATATTAGGATAACAAAAAACTAGTATGAACATAAATTTTTTTAAATGCCAGTCTCAACAAGGAGATCATATTTTTGTTGGAGTATGAGTGGGAGAGAGGGTATCTTCTCTCCTACTTTTTCACTTCTTGTGCATTCTTGTCATTATGTTGGAATGTAACAAAATTATTTAATAGAATTTAATGATTGTTATGATATTAATGTATATAAGTTGTAGTGAATGTCAATCAAGAATATAGATAGTATCTATTAAGATCTAGTGAATATCTATCAAGATATGAAGTGTTTATCTTTTACAGAGAAACTAGGTGGATTTTCCCTATAAATAGAGGGGCTTCCTTTATTGTAAATCATCCCTCAAAAGGAATAAAAATTTCTCTTTCTTCTCTCTATTCTTTTTCTTTATTATTTATTAGTTCATAATATATTATCAGCACGAAACTCTATCGTCTCAAATTTGAAGGCTAAGGTATTATTTCTCTTTCCTTTTTTATATGGATAATAATCTTATTCAACGTGAGTTCATTGACTTTCAAAGTTTGGGCAAGAACTATATTTCATAGGTGGTGGATGATGAAATCCACTTAGATGCTATGGTTTTTAGAGATGCCCTAAAGAAACAAAATACCGCATCTAGTCAAAATTGTGCTATGGCTATTATTTTGTTGCATTATCATCTTGATGAAATTCTGAAAATCGAATATCTCATTACTAAGGATCCACTTGTTTTGTGAAATAATCTAAAGAAACGGTTTGACCACTTGAAGATTGTCATCCTCCCAAAAGCATGATATGAAAGGATGCATCTGAGGTTTCAAGACTACAAGTTTGTTCATGAGTACAATTCTACCATGTTCAGAATTTCTTCTTAGTTGAAACTATGTAGAGAGACTGTCAATGATGATGATGTGATGGAAAAGACACTCTCCACCTTTCATGCCTCAAATGTGCTCTTACAGTAGCAATATCGAGAGAAAAATTTCAAGAAGCATACTAAACTGAGTTATTATCTTCTCGTAGTTGAACAAAATAATGATTTGTTAATGAAAAATCACGAGAATTGACCTACTAGATCTACACCATTTCCTGAGGTGAATGATGTGTATGCCTACTATGCTAGGCGTGAAAAAGGTCGCAGACCTAGACGTAGTTGTGGATGTGATCGTGATGATCGATAAATAAATCTCATTTCTGGCATCAATAATTCATCGAACAAGCACCATCAAAAGGGAAAAGGAAAATATAAGAAATGTAAAGCAATTTCTTGCTTTCGATGTGGTGGAAAAGGATATTATGCACGTGACTGTCGTGCCCTCAAATACTTGGTTGGCCTTTATCAAGCATCACTAAAGAAGAAAGAGAAAAACCCTGAGGTCAATTTTCTCTCTGAAAATCATGTTGACATCACATGTTTGGATGTAGCAGATTTCTTTGAGAACTTTAAAGGAAAGATTGATCACTTGACTGGTGATGGTTCCATAAATATATAAAAATGAATAATATTTAATTTATTTTTTAGTGATAAGAGTTAGTGAATAAAAAGGAATCATGTAAAAGTAGTTATTTGCATGAGTTCTAGTATTTTAATTTTGGTTATTTTAGATATATTTTTATTTGTAGTCCATTAATAATTAAAACTAAATTTGATTTATTTTAATTGAAAAAAATTTAGCGTTGATCTTTGTGATAATACAACAATTGAGTTGCTAGAGACAAAAAGAAAAAAATTGCATCCAGCAACGTAAACATTAAACTTTTAAAGTTGTATATTTACTTGTACAAAGAACTATGTAGGGCATGGAAAAGAATGTTATTTTTTTGTAAATAAAAAATGATTACTAGGTTATTACATTACTATTCTGTTTTACTTTGTAGTTTTTGTCACACAAATAATTAATATATTTATTTTGTGTGTTTTATTTTATTTGAAGAAATGGATAATTCTCAAAGTAAGTTGTCCAATTGTAAAGATATTTATTTGATTGATTCTGGCATTACACAAATGATATTCAAAGATGAGAAATATTTCTTTCATCTAAACATGGGCATGATTAATGTTACCACGATTTCTGGTAGTGCTAATTTGATTGAAGGCTTCGAAAAAAAATATTATAATCTTTCCTAAGGGAGTTAAACTCATCATAAAAAAATTTATGTTTTCTCCTAAGTGTTGAAGAAACTTCTTAAGTTGTAAATATATCCGTGAAAATGGTTATCATATCACGACAATTAATGACATGAACTTGAATATCTTGGTATCACTAAGAATGTCTATGGGCAGACATGTGTTATAGGAAAGTGTAATACCCCAAGAGCACCGATATAAGTCTCCAACAATCTGTCATATGTTTAAAGGCCTGATACAATTCAAAACACTTTAAAACTATTCACTAGTAGCCAAGCGCGAGAGTTAAAAATGGTTCAAGGATAATTTATGAAGATGGAAGTACTTGGAAATGTTTTGAGCCCTTCCAAAGGATTTCACATCATAATAAATAGCTCCGAGTCAAAAGGAGGAACAAATGACCCACTTCCTAGAGGTGACAACTTGCTTGATAAGACATCACCTTGTTGATGACTTCACTGATGACTTGTCAAGCTGATAATCACCTTCTTCCTAGAGGTAATGACATGGTTGATAAGCCATTACCTTGCTGACGACTTATTGACAACCCATCACCTTGTGGATGACTTTACTGACAACTTGTCAAGTTGATAATTACCTTCCGCCTAGAGGTGATAACTTGGTTAATTAGCCATCACCTTGCTGACGACTTGTTCATAAGTCATCACCTTATTGGTGACTTTACTGATGACTTGTCATCTAAAAATCATTACTTAAGCCTATTTTGGTAAACTAACTCATAGGCCATTTTTGTCCTTGTAATAGACTATAAATAGTTACTTTTAGGGTTATTTTCATTGGTTTTGTTGAATATTAAATGCATATTGCACGTGAGAGTGTGATTGGTGAAGTTGTATTGAATATTTGTATTGAAAAGGGGTTTTGAAGGAATTGAGTCCCTCTTAGCCCACATAAGATATTTGTTTGAATGTATTAGATTAAGGGTTTTTTAGTTTGATACATTCAATGGTTATTAATTTCTTATAGTTTCTTATGTCAATCTTTCTATC
The DNA here is from genome assembly GCF_002878395.1 of Capsicum annuum. Classification (NCBI taxonomy): domain Eukaryota; kingdom Viridiplantae; phylum Streptophyta; class Magnoliopsida; order Solanales; family Solanaceae; genus Capsicum; species Capsicum annuum. Next base: position 100,539,407 of record NC_061120.1, on the reverse strand, counting down.
TCCTATTTTGTGTTAATTATCTTTAGCTTCCTTATTTATATTTTATATTTCATAGCTTAAGCCGCATCAAGGACATAAAGTGATTATTGATACGCCCAAATTACAACTCTCGTTAGAAAGTGTTCGCGGTAGCTGTCAAATATAGAACCCAACTGGGTTGGGTGTCGAATCCCACAGGGAATACTATGCTCACTAAGTATTGTGGTTGTTATTTGACTGTTGATCAAGGGTTCCAGAATAAAGTAGGGGTTTTGATTATCAATTGTATTCAAATGTTTGTTACAAAAAGTAATCCAATTGTCAATTGTATTACAAATAGTAATTCAGTGAGAGAAGTTAAACTAGAGTTATGGTTACCAAGATGCTTAAGCATCTAGGGTTTTGACCTATTTTGGATTCCTAATGAACAATTCTAATTGCAAGAGTAATTGAATTCTATGGTTTAACCATTAGTTTCTCAACCTAAATGAGTAGCTTATCCCTTAATTCTTTCAATCTTAAGGAATGTATTACTTATTCAACTATATTATCACATGGGTTGATCCGGTTAAGGCATATACCCTCTATCCAAAGGTTAAAGACTTTAGATTTATGTAAACCCTTGTTTTTTCCATCAAACACTTTTCTATTCAAACACGTGATGGTCTTGGGCTCACTTTTCAAGTTTGCAACCAAGAAAAGTTATTAAAGTGAAGAAGGGTTTATGCAATATCAATTAATCATGGGAATCTACTAGATTTACAACCCTCAATCAGCTATTCACATCAAGACTCCCATAATCCTAGTTATGGGAGCTTAGCCACACCTCTCCATCATAGAAAGAGAAGTAGTCATTGTGTTATTCATAAATTAATTCAAAATTTACTTACAAAAGTCATAATTATTGTTCTTAAATCTTCAATGGAGAAAATGATAATGGAATCTAGATCCACAATTCTAGAATGAATCTCAAAGAAAAACTATATACAATATGTTTCAAGTATAGAAACTCTGATAAATGATAAAAAGGTAAACATAAAACCTAAAACGGGGTATTTATATATTCCCAGCCAAAAATGTTTAAAATTTGAAATTATAAAAACCGTGTCCAAAGTGACGGCCAAAGTGGTGGTCCGTCATAATTCTGACGGTCTACCATATTAGTCGTCACTAATGATCCTTGAAAGTTATGCTCTTCTTAGCAGTGACGGCCAAAGTGGTGGTCCATCACAAGATTGACGGTTCACCATATGGTGCCATTACTTATGAGCCTACAGAGGCAAGTTCTGCTTAGCACTATTCATCGCAAGACTGACGGTCCACCATATGAGCCATCACTGGATGTTTCAGGATTCCAGGTTCTTAGCACTAACAACTAAAGTGGTGGCCTATCGCAAGACTGGTGGTCACCACATGGGTCATTGCTGAGTCTTCTAAAATTATGGGTTCTGTTTGGGCCTGACGATTAAGTTGGTGGTCCATCATGAGACTGGTGGTTTACCATTTTGACCGTCAAAAGTGTTTTTTTACTAATTTTATGAGTCTTTTCCTTCAGCTATCTCCTTACCCTAAAATACTAAAACCCAGCATTAAATGTAACCTTGGCTGCTTGAAAAAATGCAATTTTCCTAAGAAAAAAATGCAACATGTTCCATCAAAATCCAGAACATCAACACCCTCAACTTAAGATAATTGCTTGTTCTTAAGTAACTCAGCACTAAATTACAAATAAGGACAATACAATGATGGGCATTTACTACTGAACCAGTTTTCACACAACCATTCACTTGTCATCCAAATCATATGGTATAACATGTCAGAGTCCATAACCGGCATTGTTTCAAATTCAATTCATCTACACAACATGGATATAAGAATCTACAGAGATCAGCCAAATTAAGTATGACTTAGGTTGCCCTCACAATCAAGGAAATCCACCACTCATTATATTTTGTGGATACATATCAAAACTCTCTTGCTCATCAAAGAAGTTACAAACATAGTGCATACACCCATAACTTGCCTTTATCATCTAATGCCCCCCATATAACTGAGTTCTAAGATCAAGCAGGTCTTTTCTAGGCTAGTAATGAGGTATCAGGCTAGGTCAAGAAGGAATTTTGGGCAAAAGTGATTAAATACTAGGTGTTAACTCTCTTTGCCTTCGAATTCTTCCAACCAAGGTTGTTGCTTTGCTAGCTTACTCAAGCTTTTCTCGCTCATTCATGCTTTACCACAATAACCCCTTTTTTTCTTTATATATATATATGTATATATATATACACATACACAAGCATCAACCACCCTTAACTTAGGCTTATGCAATAAGTCAAGGTGCACATTGTCTTGAATAGACCAGAGCCAAATGCTCTAATTTAAATTATAGACCAACTTTCAATCAGAAGGTTAACATCCCTACAATAGCCACCCTCAACTTAGGTGTTTTGCTTAAATATAGGTACACATTTCCCACTATTAGGCCTGGGCCAGCGCTAGGTGTCAACAGCTTAAAGAGAGTTAACTAGAATTCTTGGTAATGAAGAAAAATTGACAAAGGCTCAAAGAAGGGTTCAAAATAGAAAAAAAATTGTTAGGTTTAATTACTTTGGCTGAGTGAACTAAAAATACAAGGTGTCCTATCATCCCTTCTTATCTCATCAACTACAGAATAGCATCAATTAAACCAGGCAAGTTCTAGGTACTATACTATATAAGAAATAATACAAATACTCGTATACACAACGGTAATTGAGTCAAACTTATTATATTATTCTTAAGATTTGCATCACATGTCATGTGTATTTATAAGTTAATGCCAACTATATATTCACTAACAGTTGATCACATATCCTAGGAGACATAAGTAAACATGATCACATATCCTAGGAGAAAAAAGTAAATAGTCATATGGAAATAGTCCTAGCTTGATGCCAACATTATTCATCATCCATTTTCACAACAAGATACTAACACAAACAACACTTTTATTTCATGGACCAACATTAACAACATACTTAAAAATAAGAAAAATGCAAACCTAAAGTTAAACCTAGAAAAAAAACTGTAACTTCAAACTTTACTTGATCCTAGACATGTCGATTCTCCTAGATAGCACATAGTAGGGTTAAAATATCGGTAACACAACCCCCCATGGTACAAGTACACCACCCCCCACAGAAAAATATATACATTGTCCTCAAAGCATTAAATTAAAGTACAAAAGAGTAGGTATACTTGTATTGCCTCTTATTTATCTGAAGTGTATGTGAAGTATGGTAAGGCTCCTATGTCCTCACCTGGTGAAATGCTGTCCCCTATGGTGGTAGGGGAACTCAAAACCTCACCCTACAGAATAGGAGGAATCATCTCTCAGACTGAGCCTAAACTTTGCCCCCTCGCTGGGGTAGCACTAGTAGATACTCCTGCTACTTTATCTTCTTATTTCTTCTTTCTCTTTTCTTCATCTTTATTTGATTCCTTTCGAGCTCTCTTCAGATCATGTTGTTCTTTTTGCTCCAATATCATTGCTGCTATTTTTCTCCTCTTTTCTACTTTCTTTGTAGCTCGTTCATCCATTTGTTGCTTTTCTTTATCTTTCATAGGTCTTCCCATTAGGTCCACAATGCCCTCATCATCATCACTCACCACTAAGGCTAGGTCAAAAATTGTTTGTTGTGGTTGCCTTCCCTTTAACTCTGCTATATCAGCATTCGCCTGCTCAAAATTTAGCCATAAGCTTGGCAAGATTCGAGAGGGACAGTACATCAAGCCTTTTGTTGATGCAGTGCTCTATGTTTTCCATCCTCATCTGAATATTTTGGAATAGACGAATTGCCTCAGCTACTATTTAGTCAACAAAAGTCTTGAATTCGAACGCCCATTTATCTAACTATTTCTGAAACCTCTTTTGCAGCTTCACCAATTTGGCAAAATTTTCCTATGTTAACCTGTATTCGGCAAAGTCTGATCTACCCATAGATGGTGTAGCACTCAACCCTATAGATGTACTTAGAGGCACATACTCAGGTAGAATATAAGTGATGATAGTCAAAGGCATGCCTGCAGGAATTTTGGTAGCATCGAGAGTTGGTGCAGATTGACTCTGGTAAGCAGGAGGCTTGGTGACACATATCTCGAATTTTGAGTCATCTTTCAACTTCTCAATGTCTTGTCTATGTGTAGCTTGGACTGCGTTGTCAACTCCATGATCAGAGGTACACTTGCTTGCCTACATAACTCTGTGATCAAGCATGGGAACGATAATGCGCTGGCGGCTTTATGTGCCCTTATGAATATCTCATCTATAATAATCTAGATGAAGTCAATCTGTAGCCCTTCAACAAAACTGGCCACCAATACAGCTCTGTGTTTATTTAAATTTTCATCACCTTTTGTTGGCATCAGCCTTAAATGAACAACAGCCCACCAGAAATTAACCTTGAAGCTAATGGAATATTTTATAATGCGCTCACGTGGATTGGTCACCCAAGAGGGGTTACCATTATCTGTCAATAATGTAGGCCCCCAAGGCCTCTAAGTTGATGCAGTTCTCAACCTATACTCAAGATCAAGCATAGCGGGTGGAGCTTCATACTCTGGCCCAAACAGCATCCTATTGATTCTTCACGCTAAAACGTCGACATTGACTCCTCAGATAGGTACTGACTCTCTATTTATCAAGTTTGCAACTGATAACTCCTTTGGACAGTCCTTCTTTACTAATACCAGATAATTAGAAAAGAAATCTCTTACACAATTCTTTTGATACGATCCAAGTGGCCTGCTCATCCATGCTAGTTCATAATCGTTGAAACAATGTTCCAACTCAGGATATTCATGCAAATCCATTGTCACTATCTGATGTTCCTCAGCAAATGGCCTTTTGATCCCTCTTGTTGTAGGTGTAAATCCATCATAGAATTTCATCCTTGCTCGCTCTATCTATTATCTAATTGCCTCCTGAACTTCAGGATCCTTATGTTTGATAATATTAGCATCCTCAGGTTCAGTGTCTACATCAGTCACTTTTATTTGTTCTCCTACGTTAGCGGATTCAGTTTCAACCTCAGTAGACTCGGGTGGAGTTTAGGAACCATTGCCTCGTCTGGGCTCGAGTTGGTACGGCTAGTGCTGCTATCTTTCTCCTTTTTAGACTGGGCGAGTATGGGAATTTCTCTTTCACATTGCCTAGTGTTGTAAGTAAGTGCAGGTTCACCTCTACCCCTTTGAGATATTCCTCCTCTATTTCGTGGAAGTTTTCAAGCCATAATGCCTAAAAAGGAAGTAAGAAATCAGTTTACAATGCCAAAATAGCCTAAACAGTAAAAACATTGATTTGATGGCCACACTGGTGGTCCATCAGGTAGCTGGTGGTCCACCAGGTGAGCCGTCAGGTCCTATCCAAAATATCTGAGACTTCAGAGTGTTGCGACGGTCCATATAGTGGTCCGTCAAAAAATTGACAGTCCACCATTTGGCCCATCGCATCTTTTCCAGTAGGTATCACTTCTGAGGTCTTTTCAATGGTCTTTATGGTAGTCCATTGCAAAACTAACGGTCCACCATTTTGATCATCTCATCCCCTCTCCAGATTATGCTTTCAGTTTGGTATTTTGTCAAACATTTAGTATACAAACCTGATTTTTTAGAAATAATTGACATCAAGTTCACATTTATGCATAAATTGTCCCACTTTTAAATGTATGAATTACTCAAACTTCAACTAACAGTGTATATTAAACACAAAGGAACTCAAAGCAACACAAAGCAAAAGGAAAACACGAGATGGAATTTCAATAATGAACCACTAATTCATTTCATGCTTTTGCAATCCAAAAAGAGAAGTTCATGGTTGTGCTCATACCTTGGTTCAACGGTAGCTTCTTTCTTGCTTGCTTGCACTTTATGAAAAAACAAACTTAACTTAAAACTTTAGGAATTTCTCTCAAGATTGTTTGTGATGAAGATACCGAAAAGAGTGGGTTTGCTTTAATAGGGAAAAATAAAAGATATGGAGAGTCCTAGAAAGAGAAAATACCTTCAGATTCTTTGAATCCAAAGGGATTTGGTTAGTTGAAGAAGTTGAAAAGGTTACAATCTATGTAACCACTCTTTCTACCTCTTTAAAATCATTTGGGTCAAGTATGGGTCACTTAAATAAGCATCAATTTTAACCCGACCCAACTAGGTAATAGGGTAACAGCGACGGCTGCATCGATGATCCGTCGGACATTCGACGGACCACCAGTTTGGCTGTCGTATCTTACCAAAACATGACTAACTCAGTTTAATTGTGACGGTCAATATTGTGGTCCACCAAATTTGTGACGGTCCACCACTTTGGTCGTTGTACCTTATCATAACATGGGTAACTCAGCTTAATTTCAATAGTCAATATGGTTGTTTACCAAATTAGTGATGGTCCACCAATTTCACCATCACTTTTGTTCCAGTGACTCAGATTTTCAGCATCTTTTTGACAGAGGAAATGGTGGCCCTTCAGGTAATTGGTGGTCCACCAATTTCATCATCACTTTTGCTTCAGTGACTCAGATTTTTAGCATCTAGTTGACGGAGCAAATAGTGGTCTATCGGGTAACTGGTGGTCCTCCAATTTGGCCGTCAACCCTTTTTCCAGTTGTATTACTCCTTCTTTTGCTGTATTTTCAATCCTACACACTTCACAAGCACATAAAAAATGCTCTAAGCAACAAAATAACAGCAAATGTTTTACAACAACACACTATGGGCTGCCTCCCACTAGCACCTGATTTATCATCACGGCATGACGCAGTTATCTCGATTACTCAGACTTCATCGAGATAGATAGTAGAAACACTTTATCGAGTCCATTGGATCGATATACAGTTTCACACACTGCACATTAACCTTGAAGACACTTTTATTTTTATTTTCAAGTTCCACTACTCCAGATAAGTAAACTTGATTGACTTTAAATGGGCCAGACCATTTGGATTTGAGCTTACCTAGAAAAATCTTGAGTCTGGAGTTAAAGAGGGGCACCAAGTCGCCTTTCTGAAAATCCCTCTTTCTGATTCTGCGGTCATGGTACTTCTTTATTCTTTCTTTGTATAAGTCAGCTCTTTCATAAGCTCTAAGATGGAACTCATCCATCTCATTCAGCTGCCCTAGTCTCATATACGCTGCCTCCTTCCAGTTCATATTAAGCTGCTTTAGTGCCCACAATACTTTATACTCCAGCTCAATCGACAAATGACATGCTTTGCCATAAACCAATTGGTATGGTGACATGCCAAATGGTGTCTTAAAAGATATTTTATACGCCTATAAGGCATCGTCCATCTTCCTAGACCAATCTTTCCTACTAGCACTTACGGTCTAGGTAAGGATGGTTTTGATCTCTTGATTAGAGATTTCCACCTTCCCACTAGTGTGTAGGTGGTATGGAGTAGCCACCTTATGCTAATTTACTCCATATTTTGCTAAGGCGGCTCTGAACATCTTGTTGGATAAGTGTGATCGCCTATCGCTTATGATGGTCCGTGGTACCCTAAAGCGAGAGAAGATATTTCTCCTTAAGAATACAACAACTCTCTTTCCTTTATTATCTTCTAGAGCCACTACCTCAACCCATTTTGACACATAGTCAACGGTAACTAATATGTACTTCATCTCGAATGAGCTCACGAAGGACTGCATGAAATCAATACCCCAAACATCAAATAATTCTACCTCCAGTATTTTAGACATTGGCATCTCATGGTTCTTTGAGATGGTCTCTTGCCTTTGACATTAGTCACGTCTCTTCACGAACTCATAGGCATCTTTGATCAAGAAGGGCCAATAATAGCCACTTTGAAGCACTTTCCTTGCAGTCCGATCACCTACATGGTGACCTCCAACTGGGGAAGCATGACTCGCTTCTCGTATACTCAACATATCTACTTCTGGGATACACCGCCTAATAATTCCATCCTCACACTACTGAAACAGATACGGCTCATCCCAAAAATAATGTGTCACATCATGGAGAAACTTTTTCTTTTGATGAAAGGAAAGATTCTCTAGCATCACTTCACTTACCACATAGTTCACAAAGTTATCATACCAAGGTACTTTTTTTAGCACTGCAGCTAATACTTTCTCATCCTAAAAGGAATCATCATTATCTAGCTCCTTCTTGACTACTTGCTCGCCTTCGAGTCTGGATAAGTGGTCTGCTACCTAATTCTCACATCCCTTTCTATCCTTGACTTCAAAGTCAAATTCTTGAAGTAGAAATACCTACCAGATCAACCTTAGCTTAGCATCCTTTTTTTTCCATTAAGTACCTCAAGGCAGAATGGCCAGTGTGCACCACTACCTTGGTACTAACAAATATGCCCGGAACTTCTCAAAAGTATACACAACTGCTAGAAGCTCCTACTCAGTCACGGTATAATGATTTTAAGCCTCATTCAAGGCCTTACTTTCATAATATATTGGATGGAAAAGCTTCTCTTTCTTTTGGCCAAGAACAGCTCTAAGTGTCACTTCATTGGCATCACATATAATATTGAATGATTTTGTCCAATCAAGAGCAACAATAATTGGAGCCTCCACTAGTTTCAGCTTAAGGCATTCAAAATCCTTTTAGCAATCATCATCAAAAGTGAACTTATCCTCCTTCGCTAGAAGTTTGCAAAGCGGGTTTACAATCTTTGAGAAGTCTTTTATAAATTTGAGGTAGAACCCCGCATGACCAGAAAAGTTGCATACCCCTTTGACTGAGATAGGGGAAGGTAGTTTCTCAATCACTTCAACCTTTGCCTTATCTACCTCAATACCTTTAGCTAAAATTTTATGACTGAGAACAATGTCTTCCTTCACCATGAAGTGCCACTTTTACCAGTTAAGGGCAAGGTTGAACTCTTGACACCGCTGCAACGCCAGACTAATATTCAGCAAGCAGAGCTCAAAAGAATCACCGACAACCGAGAAATCATCCCTAAGCACCTCCAAGGTGTCTTCAATAATATCAGAAAATATCGACATCATGCACCGCTAAAAAGTGGTGGGTGCATTACACAAACCAAAAGGCATCCTCTTAAAAGAAAATGTACTCTATGGGCACGTGAATGTCGTCTTTTCTTGATCTTCAGGAGCAATAAAAACCTAGTTGTAACCATAATACCCATCTAAGACATAGTACCAACCCCTTCTCGCTAGTCGATCAAGCATCTGATCCAAGAAAGGCATTGGAAAGTGGTCCTTCAATGTCCACGAGTTGAGTTTTCTATAATCCATACACACCCTCCACCCAGTAATGGGCCTGATTTAGATTAACTCATTCTGCTCGTTAGCCATAACTATCGTTCTCCCTTTCTTGGGCACGCACTGAATAGCACTCACCCATTTACTCTCTAAAATGTGATATACTACTCTTGTGTCTATCAACTTGATGATTTCTTTCTTTACCACCTCTTACATAGGTGGGTTTAGAAAATACTGATGATCAATAGTTGAAACATAATCCTCCTCTAGCTGAATCTTATGTATACATATACCAGGAGGGATCCTGATGATGTCTGCAATCGTCCAACCAATAGACCTCTTATATCTCTTAAGAATAGAGATGAGAGCTTTCACCTGTTGCTCACCCAGATCAGCAACAATAATCACAGGTAATGTATTCCCACTGCCTAGGAACTCGTACCTTAAATGACCGGGCAACTTCTTCAGCTCCAAGGTAGGTGGATTTTCTATAGAAGGCTTAGCAGGTGGACTTAGATAATTTTTCAAGTCTAGATCCAACTTCTTGTGTGTATATAAATAAGACCCCATGCCCTTTAAGGAACACACTGTCTTCTCATAATCTTCCATACCATCATGATTAAAGTTTATCAATACAGCAGCTAAAGTCTCCACAATAAATTTTTCTTCTATAGGCACTTCCTGCTCCTCCTCATAATAAAAATCCACAATAGAAAATACGCTCATATCTTTATGCTGTTTCATGGACTGGCATACATCGAATCAAACTACTTCATCATTCAATCTAAATAGTAGTACATTTGCCCTCAAATCAATAAGTACACTCCCGATTGTGAGGAAAGGTCAACCCAAGATTATGGGCACTTCAAAATCCACCTCATAATCGAGAATGACAAAATCAGCCAAAACTATGAAACTGGCCACCTTAACTAATACTCATATAGAATCCCTATGGGCTGCTTCACAGACCTGTCAGCCATAACTAATCTCATGTTTGTGGGAGTAGGATCCCTCAAACCCAATTTCTTATACACAGCAAGCAGCATCAAGTTTATATTGGCTCTCAAGTCACACAGAGCTTTTGTGAAATCAAGATGCCCAAAAGTTCATAGGATAGTAAATGCTCCCGGGTCTGCCTTCTTCTGCACCAATAACCTTGTGGAAATAGCACCACAATAATGGAGATTGTCTATCGGCTCAAAACTAATTGTCTGCTTCTTCATAAAAAGGTCTTTCATAAACTTTGCATACCCGAACATTTGCTCCAATGCCTCCACTAATGGCAAATTGATTGTCAACTGCTTAAGTATGGCCATAAACTTGCCAAACTTTGTGTCGTCAACCTTCTTCTTCAACCGATGGGGTCCATTTCTCTTCTCTGACTCATCAAACTATTGATAGTTGCATGGTGTAATATCAATAACTTTATCCAATTTCTCAGACTCCGCTGGGTGATCAAGTTCTGTTTTCTCAACATCATATTCCACAATATCAACCAAAGGCTTGCCCACATGAGGGCTTACCAATACCTTACCACTACCGATGGTAACTATCATACACGAACCATCTTTCCTCGGGTTCTTAACAGTGTCACTTGGTAGGGTGCCACTTTTCCTTTGATTGAAAATGGTAGACAGTTGGTTCAATTAGCACTCCAACTATTTTATCAAAGTAGAGTGTGAATCCACTAATCGATTTATTGAGGATAAATCACTTTTCATCTCAGCCACCCCAGTATTGGTTGCTTCTACTCCCTTTAATAACTTATTCATCATGTCCTCTATAGACATCTTTTTCGAACTAGTCGCAGCAGCCTCACAATTTCCAAGAGGGTTGTACAACCCACTTCTGTCATTTTTATTCTTCCAATTTCCTTAATTGCGGTCCTTATAGCCATATTTTTCATAATAGTTCCGACTTTGGTTTCCTTGGCCACCGCCTCGAAAACACCCTTGATTGTTCAAGTAATTGGCTTCCTCCTCAAAATTAGATTCGGCCCTTCCCTTTAATGCTTATCTATCTTTCCTAATAATAAATGCTTAGTTAGAAGATCCATCTGTTTCTTTATTGAGCCATGTCCTGGTCACATTCTTCTTTTCTTCTCCTCTGCTCTGCAGTTATGCTAATAGATACAGTAGAGCTTGCTACCTCAGAATCCTTGGTATGCCAAGCTCTACTCTGTTTTTTCATATGATCCAGTATCTCAGCTGCTTCAAGAAAAGTGAGGTCCATGAATGACCCACCCCTAGCATTATCCACTACTAGCTTTGTCACAGAGTTCAAGGCCCGATATAAGATCTCCATCAAGTGGACATTGGTCATCTGATGATTTGGACACTGCATAAGCTTCTTCTTGAATCTCTCCCAAGTATTATAGAGTGCTTCAATTGGAAGTTATCTGAAGTTACTAATTTCATCTCTCAACTGTGCCCTCTTGGATAGTGGAAAGAACCTTTCTAGGAAAGCATCTTTCTATTGCCTCTAATTGGCAATAGAGTTGGGAGTTAGCTCATTCAACCACAAAGCTGCCTCTCCAGATAGAGATAATGGGAACAGCCACAACTGAATAGCATTTTCCCCAAATCCTAGGTTGTTAAATGATTTGCAGTCAAGATAAAATTGACCAAATACATATTCGGATCATCACCCGTAAGTCCACCGAACAGCACTTTTAGGTGCAACAACTGGATCATAGTACTTGTGATATTAAACTTAGATCCAAGTTCTAAGGGTGGAGGAATAATATCCCCTATTGCACCATCTTCATCCAAATCATCATCATTGTCCACAAGATTAAATTGGACGGCCTGGAGCTCTAGTCTCGCCCTAGCAGGGCAATTTATATTGACATTCCTATTTATTGGTGCAAGCACATTTTCTACACACCTCTGGTTGACTGGATTTAATAAATCGCCATCACCCATATCATCATCATTTGGGTTTAGTGCCCAGCCTGCATTCTTTGTATTCTACTGATTCAGTTGTACAGCTGCTAAGGTAGCTAGTATAGCTTCTTCCTGCTGAGAAGCTACACTCTCTAGGTCCTATTGACTATCTATTTTGCTAATAAGTTGAGGTTCCAGATCTACATGTACTTGGCATACAAGACAATCAACCTGCAAAAAACAAAAATAATAGACAAAAAGTAAAATTTGGGAAATTTTGATCAAAGGTCAATTAACAATCACAGACTTCATTGACAACCATATTCCCCAACAACGGCGCCAAAATTTGATATGCCCAAATTACAACTCTCGCTAGAAAGTGTAAGCGGATGCTATCAAATATAAAACCTAACTAGGTTAGGTATCGAATCCTACAGGGAATACTGTGCTCACTAAGTATTATGGTTGTTATTAGAATGTTGATCCAGGGTTCCAGAATAAAGTGGGGGTTTTGATTTATCAACTGTATTCAAATGTTTGTCATAGAAAGTAATCAAAATGTCAATTATATTGCAAATAGTAATTCAGTAAGAGAAGTCAAACTAGATTTATGGTTACCTAGATGCTTAAGTAGCTAGGGTTGTGAACTATTTTGGATTCCCAATGAACAATTCTAATTGCAAGAGTAATTGAATTCTATGGCTTACCCATTAATTTCTCAACCTAAATGAGTAGCTTATCCCTTAATTCTTTCAAACATAAGGAACGTATTATTTATTCAACTATATTCTCGCAGGGGTTGATCCTGCATCTACCCTCTATCCAAAGGTTAAAGCCTTTAGATTTATGTAAACCCTTTTTTTTCAACAAATACTTTTCTATTCGAACAAGTGATGTTCTTGGGCTCACTTTTCAAGTTTGCAACCAAGAAAAGTCATTAAAGTAAAGAAGGGTTTATGCAATATTAATTAATCATGGGAATCTACTAAATTCACAACCCTCAATCAGTTATTCACATCAAGGCTCCCATAACCCTAGTTATGGGAGCTTAGCCACACATCTCCATCACAAAAAGAGAAGAAGTCATTGTGGTATTCATAAATTAATTCAAAATTTACTTACAAAAGTCACAATTATTGTTCTTTAATCTTCAATGGAGAAAATGATAATGGAATCTAGATCCATAATTCTAGAATGAATCTTAGAGAAAAACTATGTACAATATGTTTCAAGCATGGAAAATCTGATAAAAAATAAAAAGGTAAAGATAAAACCTAAAACTGGATATTTATATATTCCCAACCAAAAAGGATTTAAAATTTGAAATTATGAAAACCGCATCCAAAGTGACGGCCAAAGTGGTGGTCCGTCATAATTCTGATGGTCCACTATATTAGCTGTAATTGATGATCCTTGAAAGTCAAGTTCTGCTTAGCACTAACGGCCAAAGTGGTGGTCCGTTGCAAGACTGACGGTTCACCAAATGGGTCGTCGCTTATGATCCTGGAGAGGTAGGTTCTACTAAGTACTGACGGCCAAAGTGGTGGTCCATTGCAAGACTGACGTCAACCATATGAGCAATTTTTGGATGTTTCAGGATAAGTGGTGGTTCGTCGCAAGACTGGTTGTCCACTACATGGGTCATTGCTGAGTCTTCTAAAATCATGGGTTCTGTTTGGGCCTGACGGTTAAATTGGTGGTCCATCGTGAGACTGGTGGTCTACCATTTTGATCGTTAGAAGTGTTTTTGTACTAATTTTTGGAGTCTTTTCCTTCAGCTATCTCCTTACCCTGAAACACTAAAACCCATCATTAAATGCAACCTTGGTTTCTTGAAAACATGCAATTTTTCCAAGAAAAAAATGCAAAATGTTTCGTCAAAAGCTAGAACATCAATTATGATAAGACATAATTAAGTTTCATGATCATTCACTTTGTGTGTAAAGTACTTTCGATGGGAATCACGATCATAGGAAGCACTTAGAGCAAAGTCGAGTTGAAAACACTTGTATCGATTGAGTTTTAGTATCTGATCCTACAAGGGTCAACTTTAAACAAGTGTAACTCCTTGAATATAATTATTTGGGGTGTCTACTATATATCAAATTAAATATCTTTGAGTCTTATTTGCAACGCATCTGATTTCACCTTAATTCGATGTCGAAGTAGAAATGTATTCTTATTTACCTGGGAGTGTCTGTCTGATAGAAGGTGGTGACTTAAGTTGACAAGATGTCAACTAAGTGATGATTTATAAACTTATTTGTCAGACTTAACTATAAAATACCCTAAATCATTTATAGAAGGTGATTAATAGGTTGATAAGGCATCAATTAGTTGACAAGCTATCAACTAAGTCGTCAACCTTAATCAGAAAGTGTCCAAGTTCAAATAGAGGGTGACGACTAGGTTGATGAGTTATCAACTAGTTTATAAGCTATCAAATAAGTCGTCAACCTTAACCAAAAAGTGTACAAGTCTTTCTAGAGGGTGACGACTAGGTTGATAAGTTATCAACTAGTTCACAAGTCATCAACGTTGATGTCAACTGAAAATTTTTACAATTTTCTTTGGGTTTCCTTAGGGGTAATTTGGTCTTTGCTTCACATCAAACTCCTCTTCCACGACTTAAAACCTCTATTCTATGCTATTTTTCACATTAAAAGTCAGTTTTAAATATTCATTCTCCTCTCCATACTCAAGAGAAAAGAGATTACGGTTTCTGCCCAAAGTTCAACTCCAAAAGCTCCCAAACCAAGTTTCCTTACAAAAGCCAATAAACTCAGATATATGGGTATTCAATGAGGATTTCCTTTCATCCTCATGCTCAAAACTCTAATTTACTCATGAATTTTATGAATTTCATAAACTAGGGTTTTATCCAATTGATACTCCAAGCTTGAATTCAATCTCCCGTGATATAAAATTCACTTATAAGCATGTTTTAATAATTTTTCATGGTTTCTTAGGCCCATATCATATCATTCACAATATTCTCAAATCCAAGCATGTTTTACATGGTATTAGTCAAGATTTCAAGAATATGAACAAGTTATATGAGTTTTCCTAAAATTTCCCCTAATCCTATTTTTAGTTAGGGTACCATGAAAATCATAAATTCCATGATTTCTCTATGTAAATTCTTAATGCCAACCATGAAATCATATTTCCTCATAACTTCAAGTATTCGTCATACTCTAACCATGACAAGTTGTTATATTGATGAAATTATTGGATCCTTAAGTTTAAGTCATGAAATTTCTTATCATGTCATTACTTTGAAATTATGGAATTTTTTTGGAATTATGGTCTATCCTTGAAATTGAACCATGCGTACATGTTGTTCTCATAAGCTTAACATCTTCCCAAACTCAGAATAATGAATTCTCACAGTTTAGTATAATATGTTTAATCAGGAAATTCTCTTTTATGATTAGTTTTCAATATTATCATGTTTAGTTGCATTAGTCAGAGAACGCAGGTTATGAATACCCGATACCTAGGAATTCAGACATACATCAGTTTACATGTTCATGATTACTTTAGATTATGCTTGTACTATCATTTTCAGAATGCCATAACCTGATTATATCAGTTATCAGTGCATGTACCAATTCATGCTTCAATGTCTTTTAGTTGGGAGTAATACTTAGCACCGAGTAAACAATGGGATGGTGGCTCCCCTTTCAATTAGGTATAAGTTGTTAGTAGCAGTCTGTAAGCTACATACCTACATTCCACCATAGCTTTTGATAGTGCCCCATCAGTAGAGGCATGACACCCTCGTCCTTCAGGACATCATATTAGTGGATCCACGCCAGCCAGTATTGGTACCCTTGGCAAGGTATTAATACCCTTCTAGCTAGGGTTATAGGTTAAACCCTAATTAGCTCAGATTGGGGCATGTAGGTTGTAGTTATCTCCTACGATTTCCAGTTTAGTATTAAATTTTGTTCAGTTCAGGTTTGCATGACCAAGTGTTCAGTATATTAGCTATCCAATTATTCAAATTATTTCAGTACGTGCTTATTCTTGGTCTTACATTTGATTTTTCATGTTCATTCATTCATGCTCAGTATATTTGTATATTTAGATCCTCAATTTGTGTTTAGTTTATATTTCAATTAAGATATGCCTGATCTTTTGTTAATTTCTATTTCATGGTTTCAGACCCAGTATTCATACATGATCCTTAGTACAGTTTTACAGCATATTCAACTTTAACTTGATATTTCATATAGTATTCATGTCTCTACCGCTTTTCAGTTTACAGAAATATTTTAGCTCATGATTTTGAAATTTCACTTCATCTTATAGCTTTTACGTATAGCTATGATTTAAATGCATATTTTAGCAAATAACTTATGTCCTCAGTTATCAAGCATATATTAAGTATTTTTAAAAGTATTTTTATGATTTAGTATATGTAGCACATACTCAGTACATTCCAATGTACTAACCATATATATGTATTGTGGCTATATTGCTTCTTGATATAGGTACCATATGTAACCCACATGCTAGGTTCAGATAATTCATAGCATTCAACCAACAGGTGATGAGTTCTATTATTTTGAGGACTCAAGTCAGTTGCAATTCTTGTATTATATTTTTCTCATTCATATATATTAATTTAGGATAGTTGGGGGTCATGTCCCAACTACCTATAGTTAGTATAGTAGATATTTCACAGATAGTTAGCTAGAGTCATTGTATGTAGTCTCAATTCTTTATTATTCTAGATTTTAATGTTGTAAACATTGAGTAGAAATGTTTTGAAACATATTATGTCATTATTATGCTTTCGCTCGACAAATTTAGTTATTATATATATTTTAAATCAGTTGTTAAAGAAGTATGCCAGTACATGGGTTGGCTTGGTATCACTTGTGGTTCTAAGCACCATGTGATGTCTAGGGGTAGTCTCAGGTCATTACAAACTTGGTATCAGAGCATAGAGTTTAAGTGTCCTAGGGTGTCTTTGAAGTCGTGTCTAGTAAAGTTTTGTGGAATGGTACGAAAACATATGTACTTTTTTAAGAGGCTATTCGACATTTAATAAATATTTTCTTTCTTTTATATCTCAGATCATGCGGTAAAAATAATCTCTAAGAAAATTATACAGATTCTTACATTTCTCCATTTATTCCAACTCAGCCTTATTTTTGAGTTAACAGAAATAGTCAAGCTTAAATTTCTATTGATAGAATTTTCTCAGATTGTCCCCACAGATAGTTATGAGATCGCATGTTGGCTCGAAAGAATCCCATCAGTGTTTTTATACTTCAATGTTTGAAAGATTTTATTCATGTTCATGAAAATTATGTATTAGCCATAGTTAGATGTGCCTTTAAATCCCTTCAATTAATCCTATGAAGCATATGAACTAGAGTTAGAAGTATGAACCTAGAATTTTAACAGTAGTAAAATAGGTATAGTATTTATTTGGATTTAGTATATTATGTATCCATGGGGATAGAAAGGTATTGTATATATTGTATGATAATACATTAATAGAGATTTACTAGTTAAAGGTACTTAGAGTATGTTAATGCTTTAGTCAGGCTAGGAATGGGGCAGTGACCAGACAAAAATAGAGAAATTTGTTAAGGTTGGATTTGTTCATAAAATTTTGTGTGGGTTAGTGTTTCATGATTCCTATCCAGTAGTATTAAGTTAGTATAGTATATTAAAAGTTTGGGGATATCCATGTTGAATGATAAAATCTAAGTTTAAATTGTAAATGATTAAGCTAATAGAAAGAAGAGTTTTAAAGGTATGGTGATACTCATGAAGATTCTAAATAGTAAGTATTTAAGTTATTATATGATAACTATTGGGGCTATGGAAATGTAAGAGTTGTATCTCAGGAGGAAGTACTAGCAGTGGATCTACACCTTCAGGTACAGTTTTTAAGGAGGAGTTTAGTATTTATGTGTATCGTTATATCTCAAACTTTAGAGTAGAGTGATTGTAGTTTAGTTTAGAATTTACTAAAAGGGCCCACAGACTTAGAACCATGGCTTAAATCTAAGGGAGAGATGATAGAACAAAGAACCAAGTCAGGCTCTTAGATTTTTAGTGGTGTTGTCAGTGTGTTGTAGAATATCACTTGGGAAGGAATATGTCTGACCCATTCTTATCTCGACACAAATATTTGTACTTCTGTCATTAAGACACTTACCAAAGCCTTACAAGTCAGCTGTATGATCATTGCTCATATTCAAATACATCATATAGAATTATGTACGCTCCCAGTTCTTAGTATAAGGAGTTCCAGTTTACTTAGAAGTACAAATCATATTCCATGAATTTACGAACTCCAAACTAAGGTCATACATCTTATGACTCATGTACTCATGCTTTACAGTATGCTCAATTCCAATAACTCATGGTGCACCCTTAATGACCAGTGATAATTTGCATTATGTCATGTATTTCCTTAATTTAGATCTCCTTAATGAATCCATGACACTAATACTCTACTCCTCTGACTTCAATAAAGTGTAAAAGTTATGCATAATATTCTTTAATGCTTCAGGACCTCATGTTCTAACCTTTTAGTGACCTCTTCTTATGTAAAGATAGTGATGATAAAAATAGACAAACAATGGCTTAGATGCGAGAGAGTAAATAGTCTATATTAGAAAAAGATTATTGTATTCTTGTTTTATCTAAGGCTATAAGTGTGAAGGAAGATTGAGGTAAAGTTTTTGGTATATGGTATATTTAGTTGAGAATCTTAGGGGTGTTATATGTAGTAACTTGTGACTTTGATTTAGGCTTGAACGTGGTGAGAGTATATATTTCAACTCAGACTTTGGTTGGGGTAGTCATATGTACCCATGTGAAGGTTATAAGTAGGAAAAATGAAGTGTAGCACTTAAGAGGAATAGTATAGCTAAGAAAAGTGTTTGAGAAGTGTTGCTATGCTTGAAAGTTAACAGTTGCATTGCCTAAGGTAGAGTAATCCTATTATAGCTTCTATTCTATATGCCTATAATCCATGTTATAGAGTTATAGCCATGTTACAATTCTTTATATGAATCCCATGCTCAAATCATGCGTAAAATTCATTCCCTTGATTGTTTTTAGAAGTTATGATTAGGAGAGTTTGAGGAAACTCATATACCATTCTTAGAAACTCATGGAAATTCTATTACATTAGCTATCACTTCATTGTTCTATATGTATGATCGTGTCATGAATGTTTAAATTGAGTTCTAAACTTTAAGCATGAATCAGTTCCTTATAGTCAATCAATTCAGCTCAAAAATTAGTTTCATGATTGAAGTATTATTGTTTCAGTGCAGTTATGTCCTTCATTAAAAGGCAAGTCATGTCTACATTATTCCATATGATTCCTAAGTATGTGTTCATATTACATATTATCATCTAAGTTAGTACCCTGTCAAGAGGTTATTCCAGTTACAAGGCATGATAAATTTTAGAAATTAAGTTACAAGACAGTAACTATATTCTTTTCATACGAATCTTAGTCTTTATTTGAGGATGAATAATCCCAAGTGGGAGATATTGTAATACCCCACAAGTTCCTAGATAAGTTTCCAACTATCCATCATATGTTTTAAAGGCTCTAAAGCAATTATTTCAATCCATAATTTTCATGACCATTCACCTTGTGTATAAAGTGTTTTTGATGCGAATCATGGTAATAGAAAGCACTGAGAGCAAAATTGAGTTGAGAACACTTGTATCAATTTAGTTTTAATATGTGATCCTATAAGTGTCAACTTTAAATGAGTGTAACTCCTTGAATATAATTATTAAGGTGGCCTACTATATATAAAATGAAAGATCTTCGAGTATTCTTTCCAGCACATCTAATTTGACCTTAATCTAATATTAGAGTAGAAAATTATGCTCATTTTACCTAGGAGTGTCCGTTTGATAGAAGGTGATAACTTGAATTGACAAGCTATAAACTAAGTGACAAGCTAGTATTGGTACCCTTGGCATGATATCGACACCCTTCCAATTGGGGTTATAGGTTGGATCAATATTAGCTCAGATTGGGGCATGTCGATTGTAGTTATCTCCCACATTTTCTAGTTTAGTATTCAAATTTTGTTCAGTTCAGGTTTGTATGAACAAGTATTCAGTATATCAGTTATCCAGTTATTCAGATTATTTTAATATATATTTATGCTTAGTCTTGCATTCGATTTTCATATTCATGTCGTCATGCTCAGTATGTTTGTATATTCAGATCCTCAGTTTATTTTTAGTTTACGTTTCAATTCAAATATGCATGATCTTATATCATTCCCATTCTATGATTTCTAACTGAGTATTCATACATAATCCTCAGTATAGTTTTACAACATATTCAGCTTTAACTTGATATTTATATATAATATTTATGTCTCTACCTCTTCTCAGTTTACAAAAATATTTTAGCTTACGATTTGGAAATTTCACTACGTCTTACATATTTTATGTACAACCATGATTTAAATGCATATTTCAGCAAATAGCTTATGTTCTCAATTTTAAGGCATATATTAAGTATTTTTATGATTTAGTGTATGTCTCACATACTCAGTACATTTCAATATACTGACCACATATATGCATTTGTAGCTAGAAGGTACCAGATGTAGCCTACACCCCAGGGTCAGGCATACACAGTATTAAACCAGCAGGTGATGAGTTCTCTTATTTCGAGGACTCAAGTCAGTTGCAGTTCTTGTATTGTATTTTTCTTATTTGTATGTATTGATTTGGGATAGTTGGGGGTCATGTCTCGACTACCTATAGTCAGTATAATAAAGGTTTCATAGATAGTTAGCTAGAGTCATTGTATGTAGTCTCAATTCCTCATTCTTTAATATTTCAGTATTGTAATCTTTGAACAGAAATATTTTGAAACAAAGTATGTCATGATTTTTCTTCCACTCAGTAAATTTTGTTTTTATATACATTTTAAATCAGTTGTTCAAGAAGTATGCCGGTACATGGGTTGGCTTGGGATCAGTTGTGGTTCTAAGCCACACGTGACATCCAGGGAGTAGTCTCGGGGCATTACAAAAAGTATCCTACTTTATATTTTGGCCTATATTGGACAACGATTTGTGCAATTGAAGCACATTCTATAGTAAACCAGAAGTTTACTAATTCCAGTACTTTCATACTTTGGTATGATCATTTGGGACATCTTGGATCTATAATGATGAGACGAATTATAGAAAATTCAAATGGGCATCCATCAAAGAACTTGAAGGTTCTTTCAAATGGTGAATTTTTATGTAATGTTTGTTATCAAGGCAAGTTGAGTGTGAGGCCTTCAATAAGAAAAGTTAAGATTGAGTCTCCCACGTTCTTGGAATGCATATATGAAGATATTTGTGGACTCATTCACCCATCTAGTGGCCGTTTAGATACTTTATAATCCTAATATATGCTTCTTCTAGATGGTCTTATGTGTGCCTATTGTCATCTTGCAACTTGGCATTTGCAAGATTATTGGCACAAATAATACAACTATGGGTACAGTTTCCTGATAATTAGATTAAGTCTATTCGCCTTAATAATGTTGCAGAATTTTCATCCTAAACCTTTAATGACTATTGTGTATCGATTGGGATAAGAGTGGAACATCCTATAGCTCATGTTCACACTCAAAATGGCCTTGCCGAGTCATTAATTAAATGTCTGTAATTGATAGCAAGACCATTACTTATAAAAACTAAGTTATCCACTTCTGTTTGGGGTCATGCAATTTTGCATGTTGCGATACTAGTTTATCTCAGACTAATAAATTATCATAAATTCTCCGTTGTAATTAATTTTGGGTCAAAATCCTAATATATCTCATCTGAGAATTTTTAGGTGTGTTGTATATCTTCTTATAGCACCATCAAATTGCACTAAGATGGGCTCTCAAAGAAGATTAAAAATTTATGTTGGGTTTGAATCGCCCTCTATTATTCGCTATCTTAAACCGTTAATGGGGGTATGTTCACTGCTTGATTTACATATTATCAGTTTGATAAGATAGTTTTCCCGAAATTAAGGGGGGTAAGATAGTGACATCACAAGAGAAATTTTATGAAAAAATTCATCACTATCTCATCTTAGTTCACGTGCTTCTATTTGTAAGCAAGAAGTACAAAAGATTATTCATCTATAGAAAATTACAAATCAAATGCCAGATGCATTTAAATATTTAAAAAAGATCACCAAATCATATATTCCTGCAAATAATATCCTTATTTGGATTAATATCCCTAAGGGACCATCCACCAGTGTCATATCTAATGAGTCCAAAGCACGCTTGAAGCGTGGTAGATCATTAGGTTCTAAGGATCAAATTCCTAGAAAAAGAAAAAGAAATTATCAAGATGACACTATGAAAGATCCTCATATGGAAGTTCTAGATTTGAGCAATGTTGATATCCCTGAAGGAATCAATGAGCCTGAGACTCAAGAAAATGATGACATATCCATAAATTCAAGTAATGTTGGAACTAATCTGAATCGGTCTAAAATAGTAGTGGATTATGTCCTTGCATATAATGTTACAACAGAAATCATGCAAGATAGGGAGGACCTTGAACTTTAATCTGTCATAGAATGTCGACAAAGAAATGATTAGCCAAAATAGCAAGAAGCAGTTCAATCAGAATTTAATTCACTTGTCAAATATGAAGTTTTTGGACCTATAACTCAAACACCTAATGGTGTTAAGCCTTTTGGCTATAATGGGTCTTTGTATAAAAAATAAATGAGAAAAATAAAATACAAAGGTATAAGGCATGCATTATTGCATAAGGATTTTTATAACGACCTGGTGTCGATTATGAAAAGACAAATTTACCAGTTATAGATGCAATAACATTGTGTTACCTTATTAGTTTCATTGTCTATGAGAGACGTGAAATGTATTTGATAGATGTGATTACATCTTATCTATATGGATCACCTGATAATGAGATATACATGAAAGTTCTCGAAGGATTAAAAATGTCGGAAGCATATAGCTCAAAGCCTCGAGAAATGTATTTCATTAGATTGCAAAGATCATTCTATGATTTGAAACAATTTGGATGCATGTGGTATAACTGTCTTAGTAAATATTTATCGAAAAAAAGTTATACAAATGATGAAATTTGCCAAACAACATCAGAGTTTGTTATACTTGTTGTCTATGTCGATGACATAAATCTTATTAGAACTCCTATAAAGATTCAAAAGGCAATTGATTACCTAAATGAAGAATTTGAGATGAAAGATCTTGGAAGGAAAAAATTATGTTTTGGTTTGCAAATTGAGCATTTGATAAATGGCATCTTTGTCCATCAATCTGCCTCGACAGAAAAGGTGTTGAAAAAGTCTTAATGGATGGGGTGCATCCATTAAGTACTCTGATGGTTGTTCGATCACCTGATGTGAATAAGGATCTATTCCGACCTCAAGAAAAGAATGAGGAACTCCTTGGTCCTGAAGTACCATATCTTAGTGTAATTAGTGCACTAACGTATCTTGCAAATACTAAAAGATACATTAGCAATGTATAGTTCTACTCCTACTAGGATACATTAGAATGGTATCAAACACATATTACGGTACCTAAAATGGACTACTGGCGTGGGCTTATTTTATCTAAAAATTGCAGTCTCAATCTTATTGGTTATGTCAATGTTGGATAATTATCTGACCTATATAAAGCTCGATCTCAAATAGGATATTTGTTCATATGTGGGAGTGCTTCCATATTATAGAGATATATAAAGCAGACTATCGTAGCCACCTCATCAAATCATGCTAAGATAATAGTTATTCATGAAGCAAGCGGAGAATGTGTGTGGTTGAGGTCCATGATACATCTCATTCGAGAAAAATGTAATTTGAAATATGACAAAGTACTCACAATTTTATATTAAGATAATGCAGCATGCATAGCACAACTTAAGGGAGGATTCATAAAAGGAGATAGAACGAAGCATATTTCACCAATGCTTTTCTGTACACATGGGCTACAAAAGAATGGTGATATTAACATGCAACAGATTCATCAAGTAACAAGTTGCTGATTTATTCACCAAGTCTCTTCCAACTGCAACTTACAAGAAGATGGTGCACAAGATCAGGATGCAAAGGTTCAAGGATGTTCTCATTAGAGGGAGTTAATACGTTTTGTACTCTTTTTCCCTTATGAGAATTTGTCCCACTGAGTTTTCTTTGTAAGATTTTTAATGAGGCAGCCTATATGTGCATTATTAAATATGTGTACTCTTTTTCCTTCACTAGAGTTTTTATATTTTGAGTTTTTTTTCTAGTAAGGTTTTAACGAGGCACATTTTCTACTAGACATTCAAGGAAAAATGTTATGATATTAATGTATATCAGTTATAGTAAATGTCTATCAAGAATATAGATAGTATCTATTATGATCTATCAAGATCTAGTGAATATTTATCAAGATATGAAGTGTTTATCTTTTAGAGAGAAACTAGCTGGAATTTTCCCTATAAATAGGGGAGCTTCCTTCATTGTAAATCATCCCTCAAGAGGAATAAGAATTACTCTCTCTATTCTTCTTCTTTATTCTTTACTAGTTCATTATAATGATATATTAATTGGATCTCTGTATTTTTTTTTATTTTGATGCTAAGCATAATTTTTCTATTCATAATGACTCCCCCCATTTCAAAATAAATGAATTGTTGAGCTATTTTTGAATGTTCAAAATAAATGAATTGTTCATTCTTCAATAGACATATTGAAAATTGCTTCTAATTTTACCCTTTCATTTAATAAGGTTTTTAAGTACTTTACATTTTCTAGGAGAATAATTTAAGAATAATTAAAAGGATAATAATGAAAAGTACTCTACAATTTATGTCCTATAAGATTTTTTTAAGGGGTGTATCATACCCAATAATTTAATTATTTTGAAATTGAGGGAGTACTTGTTTATGGGGCGTGTTTTTTATTGGGGGATCCCGCTGCGGATGGGTTTTTAATTTTTTCAATTAATTATACAAGGGTTAATTGGAGCGAGTCAGGTCATTAATAAATTTTTTTTTTGAGTTTAATCTTAAGGTTTTCAAAATGAAGGGCATTATGGAGCCTAGAGGTGAATGTAAGAGGAATAATGAAGCTAAAAATGAATGGAGGATACATTTGGACTATTTTCAATAGATAAGGAGCAATTTAGGCCCTTTATTGTTTTTTTTTTTAAATAAAAAGAGGGCCATGGGACGATGTTTTAAATGATCATTTATTTATTTATGTACCTCAACATATTAGAAGAAAAATAAATAAATTTTCATCTCTTTCTTCTACTCAGTTATTACCATTGGGGTAAAAAACTCTATGTTTTCCCTCGACGAAAATCGTCATATTGACGGTGGCAGATCTAATCTGAGGCCTTAAAAACTTTTTTGTTTTTTGAATTTCTGGAACGTTTTCCAGAATTTTTCAAAGAAGAAAACATTTCTTAAGGATTTTTGGAATCTTTTTCAAAATTATTCAGAGAAAAAAACTTCTTTGTTAATATTACATAGCTGTTACAGACAGGACATCTTTTTTTTATAAAAAAAAAAATAGCAGATCTTTTTCGAAAGAAAAAAGAATTTCCTTTTTGGATTTGCTGATATTTTTAAAAAAAAAAATCTTTTTTTCTTATTTTTGGATCTAGAACGTTTTCCAAATTCCTTGAGAAAACGTATTTCTTTGGTTTTCAAAACTAGCTTTCTTTTTTAAAAAAAAAAAAATCATCAAAAGGTGTTGGCTTATTCATGTTAAAATAATAAAATTAATTAATTCATAATTATTTTACATATTTTTTTATATGAAAAGAATAATATTAGTATTTTCTCTAATTATATTTCATTGGTTGATTTTTAAAAATATTAAATAATTATTAATTTTGTTGTTGGACATTTATAAAGGGATAAATATATATTTTAGCAAATATAGACTCCTAATTACCCCATTTAGCCTAATTTTTAATTAATTACAATTCATAGCCCCCTCTTGCCTATTAATTATTCCTAATTACTATTCATTACTGTTCTCATGTATTTTCTCTCTTTTTCTATTTTTTATTATTCTCTTCTTTGTTTTCTTTTTCAGTGTTTCTTTTCCTTTTTTTGTTGCTTTCTCTTTCTTTATTTTTTTCACTTTTTTCTTTTTTCTTTTTATTTTTTATTTACTTTTTTTTTCTTTTTCTTTTTTTCCTTTTTGTTTTTCTCCTCTTTTTTTTCTTCTTTTTTTTTTGTATTTTTTCTCTATTTTCTATTACTCTCTTTCTTTCTTTTTTGTATTTTTTCTCCTTCATTTTTTTCTCCTTCTTTTTCTCTCATTTTTCTCCTTTTTTTTTCTTTTCAATTCTTCTCCTTCTTTTTATTTATGCGAACTAGCAAACACAAATACAAGTGCGAACTATAAAATATAAATACAAATGCGAACTATAATATACAAATACAAGTGCTAACTATAAAATACAAATTCAAAAGTAAACTATAACATATAAATACAAGTGTGAACTATAAAATACAAATACAAATGCGAACTATAACATATAAATACAAATGTGAACTATCATTTATATTTTTTAATTATTGAAAAAGAATGATTGATTTTCTTTCTACAAATACTTGTTTTTATTTATTGATACTAGTTGTATTTATTTATACAAATAAATACAACACAAATTTTTATACAAATACATATTCTATTTGTATTGTAAAATCATTTGTTTTATTTGTGTCATTGTATTTTTATCAAGTGATATTTGTTTATTTACAAATATGAATGATAATTTTGATATACAAATACAAAACGGTACATTTGTATCAAAGTATACATTACATATTTATATATTTTAGAATCACGAAAATACAGTTAATGTATTTGCTTGTTTGTATACAAATACAAATGATAAATTGTACATAGTCACAACTAAATACAATATGCAATCAACTTACAAATACAAATACAAAATAATTTCTTTAAAATAAAACGGTATCGAAAAAAATAGAATACAAATACAAGTATAATCCAAATATAATCCAAATATACAAACAACATAAAACCATACTATAAATATAATCCAATCTAATATGCAATCAATTATAAAATACAAATACAAAATAGTTCTTTAAAATACAAGTGTGGATTATATAAAATATAAATGATGGCGCAAACTAACAAATACAAATAGAAATACAAGTGTGAACTGTTAAATACAAATACAAATGCGAACTATAAAATATAAATACAAGTGCGAACTTTAAAATACAAATACAAATAGAGTTGTATCAATAAATACAAAAATATAAATGGCGGTGTGACTACAAATACAATAAACAATTATGGTATTTACGTTATCATCCATGACTTGTACTCGACTAGTCACAATTTTAAAAAATACAAAAAATATAAAATAGAGCAAAAAAATGATAAAGAAAATAAGTACAAAAAAGAAAATAAAAAAAATCAAAGAAGAAAGAAAAATAGAAGTTAGAGATTAAAAAGAGAAAAAAAAAAGCAAAAAGAAAGAAACAAAAAAAATTAAATTAGAAAAAAATAGAAAAAGAAGAAAAAATGGGAAAAACACAAAGAATAAAAAAATAAAAAAAAATAATGGTAGTGTTAGGCAAGAAAATATTCACTTCAATGAGATAAGCGTGATTGAGATTTTTTTCTTTTTAAAAATATCGAATTCCATTTTTGGCGTGACTAAATAAGGACTGTATTCATATTTTATATGAATACATACTATCTGTAAAACCGAATACAGCGGGCATAAATTGAATACGACGGCTATAAATGTTAATTATGTAAAATGTAGCTATGGAAGATGGGTTTTATAGCAAAATGATGCTATGTTTTAAAGATCCCCTTATATTAATCAATTAAAACATTTAATTACAATCTTTTCCTTCCATTTCATTTTTTTTCCATTTCAATTCAACGTCAACAACTAACTACATTGTTCTTAAAAGGTTTAATTTTGAATTCAATTCAAACACTAAAAGTATTTAATTGTATAAATTACAAAACTTTTAATTTCAAATTTTAAATTTCACCACTCTCAATTCAAAAATCAAGCACATACGATTTGTTATTTTATTTTAAATTTTTAAAGTTTGTTCTGCTGTTCGTAATTTTTCATTGTTTGATTTTATTATTAATATCTTTTTAGTATTTCAATTATGCTTGTTATTAGATCTTCTAAATTAATTCAACTAGGATCTCTCAAATCCAACCCTCCCCCTCCAAATGACACACCCACCCCCCTCCTTCACCTCTACCCCACCACCAATTAATTCAACTTATATGTTGCATGCTTTTTTTAAAGATTCTTTTCTTTTATGACTTTTTAATTTAAATATTTTTATTCTTTGTGGCAATTAGACATATTTTCTTGTCCAGTGGATATATTTATTGTTTTTTTACAAAAAATATACAATTCTAAATTATTAATTTTAATTAAAAAATATTAAATTTGCATCAAATTATTGAAGAAAGAAGCTTGATTTCTCAATAAATGTCAATATGACAAAAATTCTCAATAAAAGTTGATCTTTTTTATGCATTTAAATTTGTTTATTTTTAACAAAGTTAAACAAACAAAATTAGGTTATAAAATATCATTCACTTGGATATAGTAGATAAAAATTAACCTGTTAAATATAATAGTAAAAAGTTAAACAAAAAAAAATCTAAAAGGTGAAGAATGTGAAGGATATAACTATCAATAAAAAAAGGGAAAGAATCTTTAACTTATATATGAATATAGGAGTATATATAAGAAAGGTTAAGAAGATAGAACTTTATTTCAATTCAACTATTTTTAAAATTGAAATTCAATATCAAAATAAATATTTACATACTTGAATTCAGAGATCAATATAGTAGAAAAAATAGCCTATGATACGATTATCACTAATCCACATAGAAAAAATAAAAATGTTAAAACCAAAAAAAAAAAATTAAAAAATGAGAAACATGAAAATACAATAAATGAAGCTAATGATCAACAACAAAAGAATAGAAAGAAGCTTAACATTACCTATTATTGTAGGAGTATATATAAGAGAGATTAATAAATAGAACTTTATTCCATCTCAAATTCTTTGAATTCAAATTTAAATATCATATCAGTTATTATAAAAAGATTAGGTTGTTACCCTTTCTTATTCATACTTTTTTTAAAAAAATATATATAATACATATTTATCTTATAATTCATATTTGAATGAGATAAAATATTTAAAATTGATATTTAAAATTTTACCTTGTTACTTTATCCATTACACCACACAGTTTAATATTCATAAGAAATATTGTATAATTGTTTTAATTACTATCACTATTGTAATTATTATATTATTATTACTATCTAAACTACTACGATTATTGTTGTTCTTGTTAATAATATGTTATTGCAGCTACTACTAACACTAATGTTGTAGTTGTCGTCATCATCATGATTGTTATTATCACTACTACTCCTATGTTTTCATTTTTAAATTAAATGTAATACAACTTGTGTACTACTATTTGTATTAATTTTATTATTTTAATTATATTTTTTTATTTTTTTAATGTGTAAATAAATTATATTAAAATATATTTTATAATATTTAAATTTAAAAAAAATAAGTTAGAAATAGTAAATGTTTGTTAGAACTCTCTAGTTATGGTTTCTATTTTTCAGATAATGAAAGTATTTGTTTTAAGGGATAATGTAATTCATCAAATACTTAATTTTTCAATTCAAAACTTTTATTACAATATTTTAAATTTTGTCCTAAAAACTACCATGTGGCGTTTTAAAATCTTGACATTTGTCTTCTTATCTTGCTTTTAGTTTTCCTTTCATATATATATAGAGAGAGATTATTACTATTATTATTATTATTATTATTATTATTATTATTATTATTATTATTATCATCATTATCATCATCATCACTACTACTCCTATGTTTTCGTCTTTAAATTAAAAGTACTACATTGTGTACTACTATTTGTATTAATTTTATTATTTTATTTATATTTTTATCTATTCCTAACGTGTAAATAAATGATATTTAAATATATTTTATAAAATTTAAATTTTAAAAGAGATAAGCTGAAAATAGTAAATGCCTATTAGAACTCTCTAATTATGGTTTCTATTTTTCAGATAATGAAAGTACTTTTTTAAAGGATAACGTAATTCAAATTCAAATACTTAATTTTTCAATTCAAAACTTTTATTACAATATTTTTTAACTTTGTCCTAAAAGCTGCCACGTGGCTTTTAATATCTTGCCACTTGCCTTCTTGTCTTGCTTTTAGTTTTGCTTTTATATATAGAGATATTTCAGATTCAAAAGTAATTTAAACATCGTCAAATTTTTTTCTTAAGCGGTATCTGTGGACTCTACAAAAACATTCAATTTCGATTAGAGTTCTAAAATTTGTTGGACTCTTCAAGAAGAATCCAAATTCTGTTAGAATTCTTTGAGACTACTGTAAGACCCCTCAAAATTCTAAGCTTAATTCAGTCCTTTAGGCTTGTCAAGGAGGTCCCAGACTTAGAATATTTTAGCTAAGTACTCAGACTTAGAGTCATTTTAATCTACGAAGGTTGGCAGTCTTATTTCGCGACCTTTACATTCATTAAATGTTGATGTTTAGGTTGATTCATGATCAGAAATGTCCGTATATGTTTTCGGACAAGTTTTGGATTTTTCGAACTTTGTTTGAAGCTCCTTTGGAATCCTAAAATAGTGAATCAAAGCGATCATGGCGCGCCGCGTCGATTACTATTTTTCCCAGCTACCAACGTCCAATTCCAGTGAATCGACGTGAACACGGCGTGATGTGTTGGCTATCACGTTGATGCCATCGACGTGCCGCATCGACCTGCGCGTCGTAACTCAGTTTTTACTTATTAAAATACCGCATTCTTGGAGGTATTTTGGTCTATTTCCCTTGACTCTCATCCCCCAAAACACGAAATTAAACTACCTATAGAGAAAATATAGTCATTTTTTCTCAAATTTGCTCAAGAACAAAATTCTAGTAGATTCAATTTCAAATCAAAAACTCAAAATTCAACCATAAGCTTTTAGAAATTCTTCAACAAACGTATGTGAAGTGTTCATCCAAGGGTTCCTTCTACCCTTGAGTCCAGGAATCTCTTTTGAACTTCAGGTAATTGATTTTATGATTTCCATGGTTGGAATTAAAGTGTATCCATGATTGCTATTTGGATTAAGTTCCTAATTCATGAT
>NC_061120.1:100482226-100507947 GCF_002878395.1 Capsicum annuum | reverse complement strand
ATATATATATATATATATATATATATATATATATATATAAATTGATCATTATGTGTGTAGATTAATGTGAATCCATGATAAACCCTTGACTTGTGAAATTAGAGATGAATTATGATGCTCACTTGTTGTTCAATACTATATGCATATACTATGCTCACCAAGTGTTTGATAAATTGTCCATGTGAACTATTAAGAGAATGAAATCATATCAAGTTAGCTTATGTGAAAGTTATGTCATACAAGTGTGTGTTAAAATGGCCCAATGAATGAATGATGATCAAGTGCATAGTTTACATGTTTCATGTTATGCCATGTCTCTTAATTTATGCTATCGAGTACTGAGGGTAATTGTACTCGACAATTTAGCTGATTACCTAGAGCCATGATTAGTCATAGAACAGTATCAGTCATGATACTATCAGTAGTACTCTCATTCAGTTATAGAACTCAGGAAAACTCAGTAGAATCCATATTAGTCCATTCTAATTCAGTATCCAGTTCAGACCTCAATAAACTCAGTCAGCTAACAGAATTCAGTAGTATTTCGCCAGTCCATAGAACTCAGTGAAAATAGTTCAGTTAAGCTAAATAGTAATCTCAATAACCATTCAATCCAACCTAGTACAGACTAGAAATTAGTTCAGTGTCATTCAGTTGGGAGAAGCATTCAACACCGAGTTAACCCAGGGATGGGGGCACTCCTGTCAGCAGGGGATTTGACCCTTAGAAGCAATTCCTGTGTTACCAAACTACGTGTCCAGCATAGGTTGGGGTATCTTCCTGCCAAATATTATGAGGGTTTATACTTCTCATCCGAGCTATCTTGCCAGCGAAGGTTGACGAAAGAGGTTTCTGTCAGAGAGGGTTAACTTACAGCTTGTCCTTACCCGTGGCACGGTATTGGCACCCTTCCAACTAGGGATACAGGTTAGACCCCAAATCCTATTAGATAAGGGGCATGTCGGTTAGATGATTACCTCCCATAGTCTTAGTTCCAGTCTCAGTGTCAAAATAGAACTCAGTCCAGCTCTATAAATTCAGGTCTATCAGACATAGTCACTCAGCTCAGTACGAAATTTAGTATGGTTCCATAGTATTTAGAACTGTCAGATACAGTCATTCAGATAATCAATAATATAGCATTCGTAAACTCAGATATCGGTTATCATTATTCCGATTTAGTACTCAGTAGTAGCACGATCTCAGTTACAATCTCTCTATTCATGCATATACTCTTACTCTGTCATACTCATGTTATTCAATTATTATTGAGAATGCATATGAACCTATGCATTTCAGCCTACCTTACTAAGCATACCAGTATATTCAAAGTAATGACGTATGTTTTTCTTTGCACTATAATGTCTTATATCATAGGTTCAGACGCAGGGCTCCAGAGCATCCTTAGCAGTTCAGATTCTCAGCTTTCAAAGTAGTGGTGAGTCCTCATAGTTTGGAGACATGCTTATTATTTATAGTACTTCAGTTTTATTTTAGTAGATGGAGTT
Source organism: Capsicum annuum (assembly GCF_002878395.1). NCBI lineage: Eukaryota > Viridiplantae > Streptophyta > Magnoliopsida > Solanales > Solanaceae > Capsicum > Capsicum annuum. The sequence continues at coordinate 100,506,439 of NC_061120.1, read as the reverse complement.
AGTTGGGGGCTTATCCCATCAGCTCCACAGTTCAGACAGTTAAAGGCTTTTTCATACTAGAGTATTTTTTAGACGGTTGTTTAGTTTTTCAGTACTTATATTCAGTTTTGTTATTTTGATACCGCATTCATATTTATTTACAGAGTTGAACCTTATTGCATATGTTTTTGCATATTTTTACATAATTACAGTATTTATCACATGGTTATTACAGTAGGTACCAGTCATGGGTTAGCTTGTGGTCCTTCAAGATTATGAGCACTGTGTAGCGTACAGGGTACAGACTTGGAGCGTTATAAATTGGGTATCAGAGCCATGTTCAATAGAGTCATAGAAAGTCTAAAAGCCGTATCTAGTAGAGTCTTATGCATGGGTTTGTTGTGCGCCACACTTATAGACAAGAGGCTACGAGATATTTTAGGAAAAGTTTTTCCATTTTTAGTATTCATGTCGTGTGAGTGAGCATGAGCTCCAGTTACACTCTCTTTCTAATCCTAGCTTCTCTTCCATTTACAGAATATGCCTCCAAAGAGGACTCAGAGAAGAGGAATGGGAGATCAGTCAACCCTTCAGCCTATCCATCCAGATCCTTTGGGCGAGCATATCTCCCACGCGGAGTTTAGAGCAACCTTCACTACCCTAGCTCATTCTGTGACAACCCAGAATAAATGTGCAGTTGCGGTTCTGGCTAACCCAGTGAAAAATACTGCTGCTGCAAGGATTTAGGACTTTTCCTAAATTAACCCTCCATCATTTATCGGGTCTAAGTCAGATAAGGACCCTTAAGAATTTCTTGATCAGGTGCAGAAGGTTACCGATATCATGGGGGTGATTGCTGTTAAGAGCGTTGAGTTGATTGTATATCAATTACAGGATATGTCTCACTCATGGTTCAAATAGTGGAAGGCATAGAGGGTTGCAGATGTAGGATCCATAGATTGGGAGGAGTTTGCAGCTGCTTTTCTGGATAGGTTCTTCTCACTAGAGTTGAGTCTACCATCTCGTTTGAGTCTAGGACTCTAGTTTAGAATCCCCTACTCTTGAATTAGTATCATTAGTATGTGAATTCCTAGATGTGTTTCCCAAAGATCTTCCTAGAGTTCCTCTTGAAAGGGAAATTAATTTCAGAATTGATCTTCTCCCAGATACTTAGTCCATATCTATCCCGCCATATAGGATGGCTTCTGTAGAAATTAGAGAATTAAATAAATAATTAAAGGATCTCTTGTATAAAGGATTCATCAGACCCAGTGTGTCCTCGTAGGGTATACCAGTTTTATTCATGCGTAAGAAAGACGATTCTCTTAGAATGTGCATAGATTACAGTCAGTTAAACAAAGTTACGATTAAGAACAAATATCCACTCCCTAGAATTGATGACTTATTTGACAAACTTCAGGATTCCAGTTATTTCTCTAAGATAGACCTCAGATCAGGCTATCATCAGCTCAGAGTCAGGAAAAGTGACGTCCCAAAAATAGCTTTCAAAACATGGTACGGTCACTTTAAAGTTTTAGTCATGTCCTTTGGTCTTACCAATGCCCCGGCAGCCTTTATGGACTTGAAGAACCGTCTGTTCAAGTAGTACTTGGACATATTTATCATAGTCTTCATAGATGACATTCTTATTTACTCCCGTATAAACATGATAATGCAGACTATCTCAGAATAGTATTGTAGACTTTCAAAAACAATTAGTTATTCATCAAATTCAGTAAGCGGGAATTTTGGATAAAGTCAGTAGCATTCTTTGGCTATATAATTTCCAGTGATGGCATTAGAGTTGATCCCTAAAAGACCAAAGTAGTGGAAAACTGGCCTAGGCCCATCTCTCTGTTAGATATCAGGAGTTTATTAGGTTTGGCTGGCTATTACCGATGGTTTGTTGAGGGATTTTTGTCTATTGCATCACCTATGTCCAGATTGACTCAAAAGAAGTTAAGTTCCAGTAGTTAGATTCTTATAAGAAGAGTTTTCAGGATTTGAAGACTCGACTCACCACAGCTCCAGTGTTGACCCTACCAAATGGTTCCAATAGTTTTGTTGTGTACTGTGAAGCTTCCAGAGTCGGATTGGGTTGTGTTCTGATGCAGAGAGGTAAAGTCATAGCCTATGCCTCTAGACAACTTAAGCCCCATGAGAAGAACTATCCTACTAATGATTTTGAGTTAGCAGTAGTAGTTTTTGCCTTAAATATTTAGAGGCATTACTTGTATGGTGTGCACATTGATGTATTCATTGATTATAAGATCCTGCAGTATGTGTTCTCTCAGAAACACCTCAACCTCCATCAGAGAAGGTGGTTGGAATTGTTTAAAGACTATGACATGAGTGTTCTGTATCATCCCGATAAGGCCAATGTAGTGGTTGAAGCTCTCAGTAGAATGTTTATGGATAGTATTGCCCATGTTGAGAACAGTAAGAAGAAGTTAGCCCAGGAAGTTCATCAGCTAGCCTGACTAGGTGTTCGCTTAGTCGATTCAGCAAAAGGTAGTTTGTGGGTGTAGAGTAGCTGAGAATCATCCCTAGTTTTGTAACTAAAGGAAAAGCAGGATAGGGATCCAAATCTAGTCCAGTTAAAGGAATCAGTCAGAAATCTTAAGGTTGAGGTCTTCTCCCAAGGGGGAGATGGTGTTTTGCATTATCAAGGTCGTCTGTGTGTGCTAGGTGTAGATGACTTGAGGCAGCGAATTCTTGCAGTAGTACATGGTGCACGTTACTTTATTCATCAAGGGGCCATGAAGATGTACCGTAATTTGCGGGAGATCTATTAGTGGAGTAGAATGAAAAAAGACATTGCAGAATTTGTGGCTAAGTGCTCAACATATCAGTAGGTTAAGATTGAGCATCAGAAGCCTAATGGGTCCATACAGGAGTTCAATAGTCCCACCTGGAAATGGGAAAAAGTAAACATGAACTTTGTGATGGGCTTGCCTCGTACTCGTCGTCGGTATGATTTAGTTTGGGTCACTGTAGACAGGATGACCAAATCAGCTCATTTTCTTCCACTTCATACCTCCTATTCAGCCAAGGATTAGGCCAAACTCTATATCAAGGAGTTGGTCAGATTGCACAGTGTTCTATTTTTTATTATCTCAGATAGAGGTACCCGATTCATTTTTCATTTTTGGAAAGCATTCCAAAAGTATCTTGGTACCCGAGATTATCTTAGTACAACCTTTCATCCTCAGATAGATGGTCAAGAAAAAATGACCATTCAGACCTTAGAAGATATGCTATAAGTATTTGCAATAGACTTTAAAGATTGTTGGGATGACCACTTGCCTTTGGATGAGTTCGCATATAACAAAAGCTATCACTCCAGTATTCAAATGGCTCCATTCGAGGTACTTTATGAGAGGAGGTATAGATATTCCATTGGTTGGTTTGAAGTGGGTGAGGCCAAAGTGGTAGGGTCTGTCTTGGTGTTTGATACCTTAGAAAAGGTCCAGTTGATCAGGGAAAGGCTTTAGACAACTCAGAGCCGACAGAAATCATACTCAGATGTGCGCAGAAAGGATCTCGAGTTCGAGATTGGTGACTATGTGTACTTAAAGATCTCTACTATGAAAGGAGTGAAGCATTTTTGGAAATAAAGGGAAACTCAGTCTCTGATATGTCGGTTCTTACCGAATTCCCAACCATTTTGAAAAGGTAGCTTACAAACTTAAGTTACCTTCCGATTTGACCACGCAAACCAAATGAGCGAAATTTTTTCAAAGCGAAAGCGCTGTATCTTTAATTCATCCTATGTTTCATGTCTCCTTGCTAAAGAAATGCATAGGTGAACCATCAGTCGTAGTCCCAATTGAGGGCATAGGTATTTAGAAAAACCTCTCTTATGAAGATATCCTAATCAAAACCTTGACTATCAAATTCGCAGACTAAGGAACAAAAAAGTTCTTCTAGTCAAAGTTCTTTAGCGAAATCAGTCCGTTGAGGGAGATACTTGGAAAGCAAATGTAGAAATGCGAACCAAGTATCCTCATCTATTTTATGCTAATCCAGACTAAGCTCAAGGTAATAGTTTCCTTAAGCTTAACCAGTTTTATGTTCAGATTTCAGTTACAAACTTGGTATCAGTTACTATTGCATGTTCAATATTTAGATTCAGTTTATCAGTAATCCCAGTCATGTATTTATGAATCATATTCATCTATACCTATGCATTAGATATGCATATTCAGTATGATAATTCAAAATACTAGTAATATCAGTCATATAGTTATATTCCAGATGTTCATATCCAGTAAGTAAGTCAGTCTCTCAGTATTCTCAGTCTCAGCAGTCTCATTCGAGGATGAATGTTCCTAAGAGGGAGATCATGAAAGACCCCACAAAATTCTAACCTTAATTCAGTCCTTTAGGCTTGTCAAGGGGGTTTGTAACACCCTGATTTGCTAAACTAGAATGCTACACGGTGCTCATGACCCCGAAGGACCACAAGCTAACCCATGACTGATATCTGTACCTGTACATTGCTTAATATGACATAATAATGCGGAAACATAAACTAAAAGGCCATAAGGTTTAATACTGAACATAATCTGAATGATATAACATCTATGTGGGGTAATAGAATACCCAAAACAAAACTGAAAATACTAAAGTCTGAAACATGATAGTCTAGAAAGCCTCTAACTGACTGAACTGTCTGAGTAAGGAGCTGATGGGACATGTCCCCAACTAATTCCAACTAATAAACTAATTAATTAAATAATAGGGAATAATCATATCCTCGAATGATGAGGACTCACTTCAAACTCTGACTGCTGAAATTGGAATATACTATTGATTTGGAGCTCGTATCTCTAAACCTATAGTATAAGACACCATAGCGCAAATGTACTGGTATAGATGTGAGATAGGCTGAATGCATGGGGTTCATATGCATGAACAATGATAATAACTGACTAACTATCATGAGCATGAGAATACATGCATGAGACATAACAACTGACACTAATACTGTGATAACATGATTACTAAATCTGAATATAACTAATAACATGAGTGACCGTATCCGACAGTCCTGCATCTGATGGAACTATTTGAGTTCCTTGCTATATCTGAGTTGATTGTATCTGACAGTCCTAATTTTGTAACATGAAACTGTGGGAAATAGTTATCTAACTGATATACCCCTAATATGCCATTATGGCTGAGTTAGGGTCCAATCTGTAACCCCAATTGGAAGGTTGTTAATTCTGCGGCACTGGTAAGGACAAGCTATAGGCGACCCTCATCTGATAGTGTCCCTTGTACGAGAATGGTGGGGCCCTTATCTGACAGTACTTATCCAACTCATCAACCCTCATTGACAGTGTGGATATCTCAACCTATGCTGGCTACATAGTTTTGGAATGCAAGGATGACTGCTAAGGATCACACCCTTATCTGATATAGTGTGTCCCCATCCTTGGGTTCACTCAGTGCAAATTTCTACTCCCATTTGAATGGACACTGAACATGATTTACTGAACTAAACATAAACTGAGTTATTGAATTTCGTTGACTGATGGAATACTATTGATATCTGACAACTGACTGAGTTCATGAGATCATGGAGATTTCCTGAGTCATAAGACTGTCTGAAGTCTAAGGATCATGGCTTAACTGAGAGTATCGTGAAAACTTAACATGACTCTAAGCACACAACTAATGTTTCAGGTATAAGTACCCCTAGGACTTGATGGAAGGAAACTGACAAGTCATGACTTACTTGAACATATAACTAACATCATAATCCATAATACATTTATAGAAGCATTCCATCAAAACATGTGATAGGCATAACTTGTACATACATGGGGATTTTATGATATCATACTAGTTGGGCATTGTTCCTTTATCTAGGCATTTATTCAAACACATGGTAGGCATAGCTCATGTAGACAACTTCATGCAATAATTAATCATCATGATTCATCTCTAATTTCATCATCCTAGGGTTTATTCATAGGTTCACATGAATATACATCTATACAAATCAATTCCACATAAAATTGATCACCCAACATTGATTTAAATTCAATTGATCATTCTCAATATAAACAAAACTAACCAAACATGAAATTCATAAAGAAATCCATAAACTTAAGCGTAGAAAAGAGATTCTTGGGCTTCATGCATGAAAGAAATCCATAAATGAACACTACGCATACCTTAGTTCGTGGTTTCGTGAAGATTAATGGTGAAACTTTCTTAAAATTGGATCTTCTATGAAAACCCTAGCTTGTTATTGAGAGAAACTTAAGAGAAGAGAGTGTATTTTGGGTGAAGAACGGCTAAATCACATGTTATTAGGTTTAAATAGGGGTAGGAAATTGACCCTTTTAACCCTGGACGCATCATTTAATTTTATTAAAAATTTTCCAAACTGGGCCCCTAGCGCGATGCGACATTATTGCGCAGTGTCACTGGAAATTGACAATTGGTAAATTGAGGGATGGCGCAATGCGGAGACATCATGTTACCCCTTCTTTCATGACCTGGAACTTTGGCGCAACGCGGAGGAAATCGCGCTAAGACACTGGAAAAGGACAATTCTAAATTTGGGCCCTGGAGCTATGCGCGATAATCGCGGACCCCTACTGGAATTTGCCAAATGTCATTTTCTCTTGTGGCGCGGTGCGCCATTGACTAATATGGCACTGTTTTATGATGAAAACTTAAAATAGTCGTAACTTCTGACCCAGTTATCGGATTTGGAAGAATTTTATATCGATAGAAAGCATATTGAATTTTCCATATGACAAAAATTGAAAATCATGAAAATTCCTCATGGAATAATCATCATTCAATTTAGAAGCTAATACTAGACATTCTTGAGATAAAATTTGCTAGGAAATGTATGGGGTATTACAATATCTCCCCCTTGAGAAAATTCATCCTCGAATAAGAATGACTGAGAGGGAAAAAAAGACAACTGACGTACATACTAAACATGAATAACTAAAACATGATCTAATAACTGACATGACTGACAAGCTGAACATATAATACTGAACATGGATATCTGATGCATGTGTAACTGATTCATGAATGCATGACTGAGTGTTCTGAAGAAATAAGTTTCTCACAATAAGAATGCATGTCTGATGCATAATTACATAACTAAACTGATACATGAGTGCATGACTGAATATGCAATAGTACTTGATACCAAGTTTATAATGGGAACATGAGCATGAAACTGCATACCAAGTTTGTGATGAACACTGAACATGAAACTGAGTAAGCTTAAAGAGAACTGCTACCTTGAGCTTGACCTGAGTTGGTGAAGAAGAGGTGAGGATAATTGGTATGCATGTATCCTTTTGCATCCCAAGTAGCTCCCTCGACGGATTGATTTTACCAAATAACTTTAACTAGAGGGACTTCTTTGTTCCTCAATCTACGAGTTTAATAGTCTAAGATTTCAAATGGAATCTCTTCATAAGAGAGAGTGTTCTGAACATCAATGCTCTAAATCGGGACTTCAACTGGTGGGTCACCTATACACTTCTTGAGAAAAGAGACGTGGAAGACTGGATGAACTGAGGCTAGATCTGAAGGCAATTCGAGCTCATAAGCTACCTTGTCGAAATGACTTAGAATCTTGAAAGAACTGACATATCGGGGACGGAGCTTTCCCTTCTTGCCAAATCTCTTCACTCCCTTCATGGGAGAGATCTTTAGATAGACATGATCACCAACCTCAAACTCGAGATCTTTTCTACGAACATCTACATAAGACTTCTGTCGGTTTTGAGCAGCCCAAAGTCTTTCTTTGATTAACTAGACTTTTTCTAAGGCATCAAATACTAAGTCAGGACCTATGACTGAGGCCTCATTAAATTCAAGCCAACCAATTAGAGATCTATATCTCCTAACATAGAGAGCTTCGAATGGAGCCATCCGAATATTAGAATGATAGTTGTTATTGTATGCAAATTTAATCAAAAAAAGTGGTCATCCCAACTTTCCTTAAAATTGATTGTACACGCCCTTAGCATATCTTCTAACACCTGAATGGTCCTTTTGCTTGACCATCTATCCAAGGATGAAAGGTTGTATAGAGATAAACTTGGGTACCAAGACCCTTTTGGAATACTTTCTAGAAATGAGAGGTGAACTGGGTACCTCGGTCTGAGATAATGGAAATAGAACACCGTGCAATCTGACCAACTCCTTGATATAAAGTTTGGCGTAATCCTCGGCTGAATAAGAGGTATGAACTGGAAGGAAATGAGCTGACTTGGTCATTCTGTCTACAATGACCCAGACTAAATCATACTGATGATGAGTTCGAGGTAAACCCATCACGAAGTCCATGTTTACAACTTCTCATTTCCAAGTAGGACTACTAAACTCCTGCATGGACCCACTAGGCTTATGATTCTCTATCTTAACTTGCTGACATGTAGAGTACTTAGCCACTAACTCTGCAATGTCTCTCTTCATCCCACTCCACCAATAGATTTCCCGCAAGTCACGGTACATCTTTGTGGCCCCTGGATGAATAGAGTAGTATACACCATGTGCTTCTGCAAGAATTCGCTGCCTTAAGTCATCTACAACTGGAACACAGAGACGACCCCGACAACGTAAAACACCATCTCCCCCTTGGGAGAAAACCTATACTTTCTGATCCTGAATTGACTCTTTCAACTTGATAAGGATGGGATCTCTATCTTGCTTTTCTTTTACCTCAAAAAATAGATATGATTTTAAACTACTTTGAACACATACACCATCCTCTGAAGAATCAACTAAAAGAACGCTAGTCTGGTAAGCTGATGGACTTCTTGATTAACTTCTTCTTACTATCCTCTATATGAGAAACACTATCCATAGATAGCCTACTAAGAGCATTGGCCACTACATTGGCATTGCCTGAATGATAGAGGACACTCATGTTATAGTCTTTCAAGAACTCTAACCCCCTTCTCTGATGAAAATTGAGATTTTTTTTAGAAAAGACATACTGAAGACTCTTGTGATCTGTGAAGACATCTACATGAACTCTATAGAGATAACGCCTCCAAATCTTCAAGGAAAAGACTACTGCTGCTAAATCAAGATCATGAGTAGGATAATTTCTTTCATAGGGTTTAAGCTGTCTGGAGGTGTAGGCTATGACCTTACCATGTAGCATGAGGACAAAACCCAAACCTACTCTAGATGCATCACAATACATCAAAAACCCATCTAAACCATCTGGAAGAGCTAAGACTGGGCTGAGCTAAGTTGAGTCTTCAACTCCTGAAAACTCTTCTCGCAAGGGTGTGAGCACTGAAACTTGACTTTCTTTTAAGTCAATTTGGACATAGGGGATACAATAGATAAAAATCCTTCAATAAACCATATGTAATAGCTAGCCAAACATAAGAAACTCCTGATATCTAATGGAGAGATAGGTCTTGGCTAGTTTCTTACTGTTTCAGTCTTTTGAGAATCAAATCTAATGCCATCACCAAAAATGATATGACCAAGGAATGCTACTGACCATAGCCAAAATTTGTACTTACTAAATTTGGTAAATAGGTAATGATCTCTGAGATTCTGAAGTACTATTTAGAGATAGTCTGCATGATCGCGCTCAGTACGGGAATAGACCAAAATATCATCTATGAAGACTATGATGAACATGTCCAAGTACTGCTTGAACACGTGGTTCATCAAGTCCATGAAAGTGGCTGGGAAATTGGTAAGACTAAATGACATGACTAAGAATTCAAAGTGACCATACTAAGTATGAAAAGTTATTTTTAGAATGTCACATTCTCTAACTCTGAGCTGATGATAGCGGGATCTGAGGTCTATCTTAGAGAAATAACTGGCACCCTAAAGTTGATCAAATAAGTCATCAATTCTGGGAAGAGGATACTTGTTCTTGATCGTGACCTTATTGAGTTGGCGGTAGTCTATCCACATTCTGAGAGAACCGTCTTTTTTGTGCACTAATAATACTAGAGCGTCCTATGGGGAAACGTTAGGCCTGATTAATCCCTTATCTAAGAGATCCTTTAATTGTTCTTTTAGTTCTTTGATTTGTACTGGTTCCATTTTATACGGCAAAATAGAGATAGGCTGAGCATTTCGAAGAAGATCAATCCCGAAGTCTATTTCCCTTTTGGGAGAAATTCCTGGAAGATCTTCGGGAAAGACATCTGAATATTCATTCACTACTGAGACTGATTCAAGGCTGGGAGTTTCAGAACTAGTGTCCTTAACTCGAACAAAATGATAGGCATATCCTTTAGATAACATTTTCATTGCCCGAAGGTAGAAAACATGTTGACCCCAAAAAGCGGATACACTACCCTTCTACTCAAGGATTGGTTTATTTGGAAATTGAAACTGGACTATTCTATTTCTACAGTCAACTATGGAATAGCAGGAATGAAGTCAATCCATGCCGAGAATAATGTCAAAATCAGTCATCTCTAATTCGACTAAGTCTGCTGAAGTGACTTTCTGAAACATCATAACTGGGCAGTTCCTATATACCCACAGGGCTATGATAATTTTTCCCACTGGGGTAGAGACTGAGAAGGGATCTACTAGAATTTCAAGATTGATTCCAAAATCAACTGCTATATAGGGAGTAAGAAAAGACAAAAAAGCTCCTGGATCTAGTAAAGCGTAAACATACACATGAAAGATCTGTAACGTACCAGTAACTATATCAGGAGAATTTTCCTGATCTTATCGGGTCTAAAAAGCATATAGTCTATTTGGGCGATGCCCAATAGTAGCACTGGTGGTGGCACCCTACTGATTTGGGCAACCTAACTGAGCTGAGGAGCAGAGATAACTCTAATAACCTAACTGAGGGCAGTCTCTGACTCTGTGTCCTGGCTTGCCACAACTAAAATAAATATTGCTGCAAGCTCTGCAAGCACCCTTGTGGTTCTTTTCAAAAGTCTGACAAAGGTGATTAGTTCGGGCATTGCTGATACTGCCCTAAGACTCAGAGCCTTGCACTCTATCTCTGAACTTAGGAACTGGAGCACTAGTTGAAGAAGGAGTTGGAACTGATGACTTAGGATAAAATTGAGAACGGTTTCCTCCTTCTAATTTAGGCTGACTAAAATTGAAGCTACCTGTCCTAGCTTTCTTATTCAGCTTTTTCCTATGCTTAATCTTCTGCTCCTCTATTTATTGAGCATGGGTCATAAGTCTAGCTAAAGTCATGTCACTATTTAGCATGGCAGATCTGCACTCATTAACCACGCTATCATTTAGCCCTGAATCGAACTTACTCATCTTGGCTCTGCCGTTTGTTACCACATGAGGGACATATCTGGATAATTGAATAAACTTTAAAGAATACTCTTTCACCATCATATTTCCCTTCTTGAGGTTGATGAATTCTAGCACCTTAGCCTCTCTAAGCTCTTGGGGAAAGAATTTGTCTAAGAATGCAGTGACAAACTCCTCTCATGCTATAGGACCTGCATCATCTGACCTTTCTGACTTCCACTATTTGAACCAAGTATGAGCCACATCCTGCAACTAGTATGCGGCTAATTCAGCACTTTCAATAGTAGTTACACCCATGATGTCTGTCACTTTTTGAACTTGATCAATGAATTCCTAAGGGTCTTCATCTACTTTAGACCCATGGAAGGACAGAGGATTGATTAAGGTGAAGTACTGAATCCTAGCTACAGTTGAGTTGGCCACTGGGTTGGTCGAAACGATAGCTGTTCTCTAATTATGGGTAGCTACTGACTTAGCAAGAGTGGTAAATTTGGTCCTGAACTCCATATGAGAAACAAGATTGCCCAAAGTTTCTTCAAGATAAGGGGATGACTGATTTTTTCTCTTAAGAGGCATATTCTGAAATAAAGAGAAGAAGCAGATTAGGCTGAGAGATTGACTTATGATTATGCTCACTGGCACAACATGAATACTGAAAGAGGGGAAACTATTTCTAAAACATTTTATAGCCTCCAGTACATAAATGTGGCACGCAACACACCCATGTACAAGACTCTACTAGATACGGCTTTCAGACTTGCTAGGACTCTATTGAACCTTAGGCTCTGATACCAAGTTTATAATGCCTCGATTTACTGAACCGGAATGCTACACGGTGCTCATGACCCTGAAGGACCACAAGCTAACCTATGATTCATATTTATACCTGTACACTGCATAAAATAACATAATAATGTGGAAACATGTACTGAAAGGCCATAAGGTTCAATACTGAACATAATCTGAATGATATAACATCTGTGTGGGGTAATAGAATACCCAAAACAAAACTAAAAATACTAAAGTCTAAAACATGAGTCTAGAAAACCTCTAACTGACTAAACTGTCTGAGTAAGGAGATGATGGGACATATCCCCAACTAATTCTAACTAATAAACTAATTAATGAGATAATAAGGAATAATCATGTCCTCAAATGATGAGGACTCATTTCTAACTCTGACTACTGAAACTAGAATCTACTGCTGATCTGGAGCTCGTGTCTCTGAACCTATGGTATAAGACACCATAGTGCAATTGCGTCAGTACTTTGAATCTACTGGTATACATGTGAGGTAGGCTGAATGCATGGGGTTCATATGCATGAACAATGATAATAACTGACTAACTATCATGAGAGTGAGAATACATGCATAAGAAATAACAACTGATACTAATACTGTGATAACATGATTACTAAATCTGAATACAACTGATAACTTGAGTGATCGTATCTGACAATCCTGCATCTGATGGAACTATCTGAGTTTCATACTGTTTCCGAGTTGATTGTATCTAACAGTCCTAATTTTGTAACATAAAACTATGGAAAATAGTTATCTAACCGATATGCCCCTGATACGCCATTATGGATGAGTTGGGGTCCAATCTGTAACCCCAATTGGAAGGGTGTCAATACCGCGCCACTGGTAAAGACAAGTTGTGGGCGACCCTAATCTGATACTATCCCTTGTACGAGAATGGTGGGGCCCTTATATGACAGTTCTTATCCACCTCATCAACCCTCATCGATAGTGTTGATATCTCAACCTATGCTGGCTACATAGTTCTGGAACATAAGGATGACTGCTAAGGATCACACCCTCATCTGATAGTGTGTGTCCCCATCCTTGGGTTCACTTAGTGCTAATTTCTACTCTCATCTGAATAGACACTGAACATAATTTACTGAACTGAACATGGACTGAGTTACTGAATTTCGTTGACTGACGAAATACTACTGATATCTGACAACTGACTGAGTTCATAAGATCATGCAGATTTCCTGAGTCATAAGACTATCTGAAGTCTAAGGATCATGGATTAACTGAGAGTATCGTGAAAAACATGACATGGGTCTAAGCACACAGCTAATATTTAGGGTACAAGTACCCCCAGGACTCGATGGAAGGAAACTGACAAAGCATGACTACTTGAACATATAACTAACATCATAATCCATAATACATTTATAGAAGCCTTCCATCAAAACATGTGATAGGCATAACTTGTACATACATGGGGATTTCATGATATCATACTAGTTGGGCGTTGTTCTTTCATCTAGGTATTTAATTAAACACATGGTAGGCATAGCACATGTATACAACTTTATACAATAATTAATCATCATGATTCATCTCTAATTTCATCATCCTAGGGTTTGTTCATAGGTTCACATGAATATACATCTATACAAATCAATTTTACATAAAATTGAACACCCAACATGGATTTAAATTCAATTGTTGATTCTCAACATAAACAAAACTAACCCTACATGAAATTCATAAAGAAATTGATAAACTTAAACTTAGAAAAGAAATTCTTGGGCTTTATGGATGAAAGGAGTCCATGACTGAATACTATGCATACCTTAGTTTGTGGTTTCGTGAAGATTGACGGTGAAACTTTCTTGAAATTGGATCTTCTATGAAAACCCTAGCTTGTTCTTGAGAGAAAATTGAGAGAAGAGAGTGTATTTTTTATGAAGAATGGCTAAATCACGTGTTTTTCGATTTAAATAGGGGTAGGAAATTGACCCTTTTAACCCTGGATGCATCATTTAATTTCAGTAAAATTTTCCTGAACTGGCCCCTGGCACGACTCGGTGTTATCGCACCGTGTCACTGGAAATTGACAATTGAGAAATTGAGGGATGGCACAACGTGGAGCCATCGCGTTTCCCCTTCCTTCGTAACCTGGAACTTTGGCACGACGCAGAGAAAATCGTGCTAAGACACTGAAAAATGACAATTCTGAATTTGGGCCCTGGCGCGGCGCACCATAATCGTGGATCCCTACTGGAATTTTCCAAATGCCATTTCCTCTTGTGGACCGGCGCTCCACTGACTAATATAGCGCTGTTTTACGATGGGAACTTGAAATAGTCATACCTTCTGACCCAGTTATCGAATTTGGGCGAATCTTATATTGATGGAAAGATTATTGAATTTTCCACATGACAAAAAGTGAAAATCGTGAAAATTACTCATGGAATAATCATCATTCAATTTAGAAGCTAATACTAGACATTCTTGAGATAAAATTTGCTAGGAAAAGTATGGGGTATTACAGGGTGCCAAACTTAGAATATTTTAGATAAGTACTCAGACCTAGTGTCATTTTAACCTACGAAGGTTAGTAGTCTTATTTTGCAACCTTTACATCCATTAAATGTTGATGTTTAGGTTGATTCATGATCAGAAATGTCTGTAGGTGTTTTTGGACAAGTTTTGGATTTTTCAGACTTCGTTTGAAGCTCCTTTGGAATCCCAAAATAGTGAATCAACGTAATTTTGGCATACCGCATCGAGTATCGCATCGATTACTATTTTCCCTAGATACCTGCATCCAATTTTAGTGAATCAATGTGAATATGGCATGACACGTTGTCTATCATATCGATGCCATCGATATGCTGCGTCGACCTGCGTATCGGTAACCCAGTTTTCAGTCATTAAAAGACCGTATTCTTAAGGATATTTAGGTCTTTTTCCCTCAACTCTCGGCCCCCAAAACACAAAATTAAAATCCATATAGAACAAATATAGTCATTCAATCTCAAATTTTCTCAATAACAAAACCCTAGAAGATCCAATTTCAAATCAAAAACTCAAGATTCAACCATAAGCTTTTAGAAATTCTTCAAGAAAGGTATGTGAAGTGTCCATCCAAGGGTTCCTTCCACCCTTAAAGTCTAAGAATCTCTTTTGAACTTCAAGTAATTGATTTTATAATTTCCATGGTTGGAATTAAAGTGTATCCATGATTGCTATTTGGATTAAGATCCTAATTCATGATTATATATATATATATCATGTGAAATTGATCATTATATGTGTAGATTAATGTGAATCCATGATAAACCCTTGACTTGTGAAATTAGAGATGAATTATGATTCTCACTTATTGTTCAATACTATGTGCATATACTATGCTCACCAAGTGTTTGATAAATTGTCCATGTGAACTATTAAGAGAATGAAACATGTCAAGTTCGCTTATGTGAAAGTTATATCATACAAGTGATTGTTAAAATGCCTCAATGAATGAATGATGATCAAGTTCATAATTTACATATTTCAGGTTATGCCATGTCTCTTAATTTATGCTATCGAGTACTGGGGGTATTTGTACCCAAAAATTTAGCTGATTACCTAGAGCCATGGTCAGGCATAGAACAGTATTAGTCATTACATGATTAGAAGTACTCTCAGTCAGTTACAAAACTCAGGAAAACTCAGTAAAATCCATATTAGTCCAGTCTAATTCAGTATCCAGTTCATACCTCGGTAAACTCAGTCATCTAACTGAATTCAGTAGTATTCCGTCAGTTAACCAAACTCAGTGAACTTAGTTCAGCTAAATAGAAATCTCAGTAATCGTTTAGTCTAGCCTAGTACAGACCAGAAATTAGTCAGTGTCTATTCAATTGGAAGTAGGATCCAACATCAAGTTAACCTAGGGATGGGGGCATTCCTATCAACAGAGGGTTTAACCCTTAGCATAAATCCCTGCGTTACATAACTACATAGCCAGTGTAGGTTGAGGTATCTTCCTGCCAGACATTATGAGGGTTGATACTTCTCATCCGATCTATCTTATCAACGAGGGTTGACGAAAGAGCTTTCTGTCAGAAAGGGTTAACTCACAGCTTGTCTTTACCCATGGCACGGTATTAACACCCTTCCAACTAGGGTTATAGGTTGGACTTTAAATCCTATTAGAGAAAGGGCATATCGGTTAGATGATTACCTCCCACTGTCTCAATTCCAATCTAAGTTTCAAAATAGAACTCAGTTTAGGTCTACAGATTCAGGACTATCAGACATAGTCACTCAGCTCAGTATGGAACTCAGTATTGTTCCACAGTATTCAGAACTGTCAGATACAGTCATTTAGATAATCAGTAATCAATATTCATAAACTCAGATATCGATTATCAGTATTCTAATTCAGTACTAGCACGATCTCAGTTACAGTCTATGTATTCATGTATGTACTCTTACTTAGTCATACTTATGTTATTCAGTTATTATTGAGAATGCATATGAATCCATGCATTTCAACCTACCTCACTGAGCATACCATTATATTCAAAGTACTGACACATGTTTTTCTTTGTGCTATGATGTCTTATTTCATAGGTTCAGATGCACGAGCTTCAGAGCACACTTAGCAGTTTAGATTCTCAGCTTTCAGAGTAGTGGTGAGTCCTTATAGTTCAGGGACATTCTTATTATTTACAGTACTTCAGTTTTATTTCAGTAAATGGAGTTAGTTGGGGGCTTGTCCCATCAACTCCATAGTTCAGACAGTTAGAGGCTTTTTCAGACTAGAGTATTTTTCAGATAGTTGTTCAATTTTTCAATATTTATTTTTCAGTTTTGGTATTTTGATACTGCATTCAGATTTATTTACAGTTTTGAACCTTATGACATATGTTTCTGCATATTTCTACATAATTACAGTATTTATTACATAGTTATTGCAGCAGGTACCAGTCATGAGTTAGCTTGTGGTCCTTCTAGATTATGAGCACCGTGTAGTATCTAGGGTACAGACTCGGGGCGTTACAACTACTCTATACTAAACCCTGAATTATGCCTATATAAAGGGGCAAATATCCTTTAAAGAGGCATCCCCAAAGTCTCAATAAATTCATGGAAAATTCATAAAGAGATCAAAACTCACTCTTTTTTATAATCAAATACATCAAGAAGATTTCCTTTCATGGAGATCAAATCCAAATATTTCTATGTTCGAGAAATACGTCTCTAATGGCCCTCAAATTATGGAGAAATTCATATCAAATCCAAATATTCCTACATTCGAGAAATACACTACTGACGACCCTCGAATTATGGAGAAATTCATATCAAATTTAAATATTTTTATGTTCGAGAAATACGCTACTGACGGCCCTCGAATTATGAAAAAAATCAAGAAAAAATAATCAAGGGAGGAACATATTTTTATCCACATCGTTTATCATTACAAAAATCATGTTTCTTCATATTATTATTTGTGATTGTAATTTATTTCAGTGACCGTAAAAATTTATTGGAAACAAACTGGCATGCCCAGTGGGACCAAATCAGTCCATCTCTTCTCTCAGCATAAAGATGGAAGCTTTATGGGTACTTCAAGACGTATCATCAAGTCTATACTCTGACAAACCTTGAAGTAGGGGTTATTTGTGGACTCTAAAAGAAAATTTAATTTCTGTTAGAGTTCTTAGAGTTCTAAAATTTGTGGGACTCTTCAAGAAGAATTCAAATTCTGTTAGACTTTTTTTAGGCTACTCTATCCTAAATCCTGAATTATGCCTATATAAAAGGGCAAATATCCTTTAAAGAGGTATCTTCAAAGTCCCAATAAATTCATGGAATATTCATAAAAAGATCAAAATTTTCTCTTTTTAATAATCAAATACATCAAGAAAGAAGTTCTCCTTTCATGGAGATCAAACCAAAATATTTCTACATTCGAGAAATACACCTGTAATGACCCTCGAACTACGGAGAAATTCATGTAAAATCCAAATATTCCTACATTCGAGAAATACGCTACTGACGACCCTCGAATTACAGAGAAACTCATTTCAAATTCAAATATTCCTACGTTCGAGAAATACGCTACTAACGGCCCTTTAATTATGAAAAAAATCAAGAGAGAAGAATCAAGGAAGGAATAAATTTTTACCCACAACGTTCATCAATAAAAAATCATGTTTCTTCATATTTTTATTTGTGATTGCAATTTATTTCAATCACCGTACAAAATTATAAGAAACAAACTGGCACGTCTAGTGGGACCAAATCTGTCCTTTATGTCTTCTCTCAGCATAAAGATGGAAGCTCTATGGATACTTCAAGACTCGACATCAAGTCTACACTCTAACAAGCCTTGATGTAGGGAGTATTTGTGGACTCTACAAGAAAATTCAATTTTTGTTAGAGTTTTAGAGTTCTAAAATTTGTGGGACTCTTCAAGAAGAATCAAAATTCTGTTAGAGTTCTTTAAGACTACTCTATCCTAAATCCTGAATTATGCCTATATAAAGGGGCAAATATCCTTTAAAGAGGCATCTCCAAAGTCTCAATAAATTAATGGGACATTCATAAAGAGATCAAAACCCTCCTTTTTTTTTTATAATAAAATACATCAAGAAGATCTCCTTTCATGGACATCAAATCCAAATATTTCTACGTTCGAGAAATACGCCACTAACAACCCTCAAATTACAGAGAAATTCATATCAAATTCAAATATTCCTACATTCGAGAAATACGCTAATGACGGTCCTCGAATTATGGAGAAATTCATATCAACTTTAAATATTCTTATGTTTGAGAAATACGCTACTGACGATCCTCGAAATATGGAGAAAATCAAGAAAGAAAAATTAAGGGAGGAATAGATTTGTACCAACATCGTTTATCAATAAAAACCCATGTTTATTCATATTTTTATTTGTGATTGCATTTTATTTGGGTCACCGTAAAAATTTGTTGGAACCAGTATCATGCAACTAAATTATCATTCTCAATTGCAATAACTTTGTTTCATATTATTTACTTTATATTTACATTATTCTTGCAATGTTGAAATTGTTAAGCAAGCTAATCAATGTGAGCTAAATCGATGACACTTGTGTTTAACCTCTTAAAAGTTTAACTGCACCACATTTCTGATAAACATTATAATGGACAACTAACGTATTTAGACTTTTTCTACATGGATATTGTTTAATCAATATATAATACAGTAATAAAAAAGAATCATAAGCAGGCGCTTACTAAGTTCAGCATTTCTATTTTGTTTTTTGTGATTTTTTTGATATTTTTATCCTTTAAAAAAAACATTACATAAAAAGATAAACCAGAAAAAATTTTAAAAAATTATGCCAATTAAGTTTGAGTTTTAGTTTCCTTCAGTGTTGAATGACACAATTAAGAAGACTTAGAAAAACGTTAAAAATTATATAAAGCCAAAATTGAAGAGATGATCTGAGATTAAAATTGGAACGGATCTAGTCAAGTAATCTTCTAGTATCAAGTAATATTCAATGGTGACTCCGATTCATGCCATGTGTACAAAAGAAAAACAAAGGCAAGGATTTATTCTCACTAATAATTAATAAAGCATAAAACATTTATATTTTTATATATAATCTATATCTATATCCATAATCTATATCTATAACTCTAAACTATAACTTATAAAAAGTGTGAAGGGCTTTAGAAATATTGTTTGAACTTTTTGTCATTCATTAAAAATCTCTACTTTAAATAGAATTTTCTTTTTACTATTTATCTCCAATTATTAGTTTTTTCAAATTAAGGACTCCTAAATATATGGAAAGAATCTTAATAAAATAAATATATAAAAAAAATAAATTTATGGAACCTAAAATACATTGGAAAAAAATTAAGAATCATAAAATATAGGTAAAAATTACAAAAGGTAAAATTTGAAAACTTTATATACAAAATTAGGAATCATGCTCCTTCATTTTCTTTCTAAAAATGAATTTTAAATTAATATAAAATTAAGTAAAATATAATTATAAGCAACTTAAAAGTAATTTGTATATATGTGAGAGATGTAAGATAGTTGAAAATGTTATGAAATAATAAAGAATAAAGAAGACGAATAAACAGAGAATAGAGAGTAATTGTTATTTCTCTTGAGGGATTCTTCAGGGGTGATTTACAATGTACGAAGCTCTTCTATGTATAGGAAAATTTACTCTTAATTTCCCACTAAAAGATAGATACTTCAAATCCTAATAGATATCAACTACATCTTAATAGACCTCGATAGACATTCACTATAATGTAAATACATTTATAACACTCCCCCTTGAATGTCTAATTGGTAGATAATCTGCCGCATTAAAACCTTACTAGAAAAAACCCAATGGAAAAAAATGTCTAATTGGTAGATACTGTGCTTCATTAAAATCTTACTAGAAAAAACCCAGTGGAAAAAAAAATCTAATGAAAGAAAAAGGGTACACATCTCTAATAATACGCATGTTGGTTGTCTCATTAAAAACCTTACAAGGAAAACCCAGTGGGACAAAACCTAATAAGGAAAAAAGAGTACAACGCGTATTAACTCCCCCTAATGAGAACACCCTTGAGCCTTTGCATCCCGATCTTGGGCATCATCTTCTTGAAAGTTACAGTTGGAAGAAACTTGGTGAATAAATCAGCTATATTGTCACTTAAATGAATCTGTTGTGCATTAATATCGTCATTCTTTTGGAGCTCATGTGTATAGAAGAGCTTTGGCCAAGTGTGCTTCGTTCAATCTCTTTTTATGAATCATTCATTAAGATGTGCTATCCATGTGCATTATCTTCAAATAAAATCATGGGTACTTTGTCACATGTCAAACCACATTTTTCTCAAATGAGATGTATTTTAGACCTCAACCACACACATTCTCGGTTCGCTTCATAAATAACTATTATCTCAGCATGATTCGATGAAGTGGCTACGATAGACTTCTTTGTATATCTCTAAGATATTGCAGTATCATCACATGTGAACAGATTGCATGTTTGATACCAAGATTTAAGCAGGTCAGATAAGTACCCAACATTAGCATGACCAATAAGATCGGAATTGCAATCTTGCTGATAAATTAAATGAAACAGCTATATCAAGCCTTGTAGTATTTACAAGATACATGAGTGCACTAATTGCACTAAGATATGGTACTTCATAACCAATTCAAGTTGGTATATTTCTCATTTCAACAAATAATCTATTGCTTTTGAAAACTCTCCAAGAGTTTCAATGATTTTCAAGTTATAAACTTATGCAATATATTGATTATCAATAAGTTTCCCAAAAACTTTTATATACTTCAAACATTTTGAATCCTTACAAAGTTCCATATAAATTTTGTCAAGTGACAATATTCAGCACTTCACATGTGACATCGTCAAGTGTTTGTATTGCAAATCAAATAAGTTTTATGCTTACCAAGATGCATCATTTCATGTCACTTGATAATATTTCTATGTTAGCATGCTTAAATTAATGCAGAATTAAGATCCTCATAATCTTTTACAATATTACGTCAATATTGTATCAAAGATATCGTCGACGGTTTCTCATTTTGTATTGATTCACAATGTGACATAATATTTTGAGATCTCATCACTTCATTATTTTCAGGTACCTGAACTTCTCATAAAGTTTTATAAACTATTATATTGTAGGCTCTTCAAGAGCACATTGCCTTCTTATTATGATATTAGCTCCTTATTTTCAAGGATTATTTCATTTAGAACCGATTAGTCTACCACGCTTCATGCATGCGTAGACTTTGTCCTTTAAGAACGCAAAATAGAAGTACTTGTAGCTTAAATATGATACTAAATTTGAGTCAATAGATGCTTCCGACATTTGACTTGAATTATCTTTTGAATGAGGATTTGATGATAATTCCTAACATATTTCATAGCTATTTATAATCTCCCCCTTATGTTAGGAAAACTAACATTAATCCTCTATCTTCTTTGAGGAATCCATCTTTGTGCATTATGATATATTCATTAACCGTATACCGCACATGAAAATTATTAGATGGAATAATTAGTTCCTGAACTTGAACCAATTGGGAGGAAAGAAATATCATAGTTTATTGGTCTAATGCATACAAGTGCTATTGTATGCAACATATCATATTTCAAACCAACACATGAAACTTTGTTTTCATTAGTAATGGTTTAGCCATCATCATCAAGATGAAGCGTCTTGATTACACAATCTGAAAGTTATGCTCTTATTTTAATTTTATTGAGCAAACATCTTTATGAATGTCAAATTGTAGGTTGAATATAAACGTACAAATGATCATCTTATATCAATGCATCTTAATAGATCACATAACTAGTGAACGGACCCATATTCACCTTTTATCTTTTCAGATTTTGAGGGATCAAATCCCAACATTAGTTGGTCCAACCAACTTATCATGAGAACAAGAAATATTAAAAATAATGAAGAATTTTCTAATTCTTCAATATTTGTTCAATACTGACAATGCACATCTTTGAGATGTCGCAATCGTTCATGTCAATTTATAAACTTTTATACTAGCAAACTCCAAGTTTACCATGACATGTACCTTTTACTTTAGTAAATTTCAGATTTACTATTACATAAATAAATTTTAAATTTACTACTTTATAAATAGATTTCAAAATAACTCTTCTCAGTTATTCTACCTTTTTCGGAGGTGAGTTGTGATACCATCACAATCAAGTGCACATCTGCATTAATAAGCTTCTCATTCTCCAGGAATGAAATATAATCGTGCCTTAAGTCTATCAAATTCGGATAGCTTATAACCTCTTTCATGATATATTACTACTTTAGGAGCACATTGATGCATACATATCTTTCAAAGTATATCATATATTGCTACCACATTCACTTCAAGAATGGAACAAATTGTCATCTTTCAGACTTATAAAATAATGCTACCACATTCAATTCATAGAATGGAGCATATAACATACTTTTCTCCAAATACACATTTTGAACCCACCCAATCAAAAATCCTCCTTTTCTTAAAGGAGAATCGAAAAAATCATATTTTCATACAATATCTTAATTGAATTATATGTAATGATCAATAAATTAAGTTGAATTCTATATCTACGCATACAAAAAATATAGCAAAATCTCAGTACCAATCTAATCTATTCTATAGATATTTGGACTATATTTTGCATTAGCCATCATAATATCATCAAAATGGTGCATTGAGATTCAAACTCAACGTCTTATCCATATAAAAGCGTCTTAGGCAATAAATCAATGGTAGTTAAATTCCACATCTTTCAGATTCAAAGCACCTGTTGATTTTAAGAATTATAAAGTACCATGAAATTTAACCACTAATAGTGATTATAAGCATAAATAAATTTATTAACAAATAATATTTTAGACTACACTACGTAAATTCAAACTTGGGTAATAGCCTAAATGTTCACAATCCACTCACATAATTTTAATAATTGCATCAAATCTATAGGCATACAAAAATATATCCACAAAATAATTATTCACTAATTCACAAATAAAAAAGAAAGGAACGAAGGTAGAAGGATATTCCAAAACCCTTTTAAAATAAAACAGAGAAGTGATTATATGGTTAGATTCAAGTATATGACTATACAGATTTTATTTAAGAACAAAACGTTTTTGACATGATTATGTCTTCTGAATTTTGCTTCAAACCAAACCAATTTATAATATAATAATTTGCAAAGTCATTCTCACATAATAATTTATGTCGTGTAGCCACTAACAAAATCACCAACGACGACTAACGACAACTAAGAAATAAGAAAAATAGAACCTGTTCATGTAGTGCTTTAATTCCCAAGGGTTTCAATTACAAATCTCTGGTATTTCAATTTTAAAGCACAGTCATAAAGTTGACAACAAACAGTTCGTGTTGGTTTGTGTATTACATTCAACACTTCAGTAAGTTACGTCTCAAAATTGATACCTAATAAATCTATTTCATACGTCAGATATCCGTACCCCCTACAATTGGTATCAAAGCCCAGTAATTCAAAAAATACTGAAGTGAGATATATGTTAGAGTTATTAGAATTTACCTATAAATTATTAAATTAATTATGCGAAGACCATTTAAAAATAGAGAAGCTTTTAGAAAAATTAAAGATTCTTTAATTTTTCTAAAA
>NC_061120.1:100461736-100479226 GCF_002878395.1 Capsicum annuum | reverse complement strand
TAGATATTAATGTAATTAAGTAGGCTAATCTTTGTGGGTTTTCTTTTATTTTATTTAGACTTATATATTCTGAATAATTACTAATTAAAGATTCTTTAATTTTTCTAAAAGCTTCTCTATTTTTAAATGGTCTTCGCATAATTAATTTAATAATTTATAGGTAAATTCTAATAACTCTAACATATATCTCACTTTCGTATTTTTTGAATTACTGGGCTTTGATACCAATTGTAGGGGGTGCGAATATCTGACGTATGAAATAGATTTATTAGACTATCCTTCCATGACCAAATATCCATCTGAACAATATCATATCATAAGAAATTCTCAATTGCCAGACTTGAATTGATTCTTATATCATCAATATCTTATTCAATTGACTGGTTTAAGCTGGTACTGTTATCATTATCATAATCAATTTACCGTGTTTTACCATAAATAACATCAACTTCAAAAATCAAACCATCATGACCATTAAGTATTTAATTTCCTCAAATCCCATAGTAAGCACATTGAAATATAAAACAAGAGAATAATGGTCTACCAAAACTAGCTAGGCAGTACACCATATAATTTTATGTTAGCCAGTGATGTACATATATAATCAAAATTAATGAAGAAAGGTATTACTCCAATCAAGTAAAATTAACAGAAGGGTTTAAGCACCACTTACCATACCAAAGATTCAACCTTACCATCCGACCAATTAAAGTAGAGATCTCAATTGATTAGAGACTCATGCTGATAACGTGTTATGAAATAATAAAGAATAAAGAAGAAGAATAAAGAGAGAATAGAGAGTAGTTATTATTTCTCTTGAGGGGTTCTTCAGGAGCGATTTACAATGAATGAAGCCCTTTTATTTATAGGGAAATTTACTCTTAGTTTTCTACTAAAAGACAGATACTTCAATTCCTGATAGATGTCAACTAGATCTTGATAGACATTCACTATAATGTAAGTACATTTATAACTGAAAAGCTTATATTGGTGTTCTTTTTGTCTAACATTTTCTTTGGCAGAAGGAATACAACGAGTTTTAACTAAATATTATCTCCGTATTTTAGTGTCTAAATATGATCAATTGTAATTTTTTGTGTTTAATATTATTTTTTTTGTAATATTTTTTTGGGTAATCTATAGTTATATCTATATCTATATCTATTTATATCTAGACTATATTAAATGTATGAAGACCTTAGAAATATTGTTTGAACTTTTTGCCATTAATTAAAAGTTTATGCTTTAAATAAAATCGTCTTTTTCACTATTTTCCTAATATTTAAGAGTTGAAAATTAATTAAATATTTATAGTAAAACATTTCTTTATTAGAAGTCATCATTCTAAATCAACTTTGATTGTAAGAAGATTTGAAAAATCTAAAAATAAATATGAAAGCATTAGAATAATAAAAATATAAGAAGTACCAAATTTTAAAATTTTTTATGTAAGTAATAAAAGATTTTCTAAAGATTTAACTTTAAAAATAAGAAAGATTATAAGCATAATTTTTTTTAAAAAAAATCGTACTACAAATATGGTGGAAATCGACGTGCCTCTCTTAGCCGCTAGCAGCAAGAAAAAGAGGTACTACATGACAAAATTATTTTTTCACTATTTTTCTAATATTTAAAAGTTGAAAATTAATTAAATATTTATAGTAAAATATTTTTTTATTAGAAGCCATCAGAATTAATGACAACTAATACATTTTTCATTAGTATAAGAATTCTAAATCAACTAAAGTTGATTTTAAGAAAATTTGAAAAATCTAAAAATAAATATGGAAGTGTTAGAATAAGAAAAATATAAGAAGTACCAAATTTTAAAAAAAATTTATGTAAGTAATCAAAGAATTTCTAAAGATTTAACTTTAAAAATAAGAAAGATTATAAATATAATTTTTTTTAAAAAAATCGTACTACAAATATGGTTGAAATCGATGCGTCTCTCTTAACCTGTAGCAGCAAGAAAGAGAGGTACTGTATGATAAACACACAAGTGAAGATCCATTAACCACTTAAAACTTATGGTGGTAAAATATGCACGTGCTTACAACAAAATATAGGTTATTTTTACATTATTATATTAAAGTGTGAAGGATCTTTGAGAAGTGATTTGAACTTTTTGCACTTCATTAAAAATCTTTGACTCGACAAAATCATTTAATTTTAAATAATCAAAGGTAACACGTGCGAGGCACGTGCGGTTAAACTAGTTATATTAAAAGTGCGAATGACCTTAGAAATGTTGTTTGAACTTTTTATCCTTAATAGACAAAATCTTTTTTTTTTTTACTTTTTTCTCAAATTAAAAATTAAATAAAAACAAATAATTAAATTAAGAAGTCCTAATATAATATTATAAGAGAAAAATATATGATAAAGACAAATTAATCTGAAAATATAAAATTTCACTTTGTTTTCAAAGTTCTCACAGAATTGGGAGTCTATCTAATTTGTAGGAATCACGTTTGAGATATGTTCTTATACTGTTGACACCTAGTTTTGGGGAGTTTTGGTTGAGCTGTTATGTTTCTTTCCACATTTATTATATATGTGTGGCTCGGCTTAGTTCTAGAAACCTTACCTTGGGGTTATTATTATCTGTGAATTGGTTAGGGTGATTAGCTTACTTGTCAAAGTTTTCCACGACAAGTGCCATCATGGCCCTTTGGATTTTTGGTCGTGACAATCTGTATTAGAAAAAAAATTACAAAAGTTTTATATGAGTACCAAAGCAATGGGTACTTAGTAGGTATCATCGACTGATGAGCTTAATAAAGGAAAAGTATAACTAAAGTGTGAGAGTGTAATGAAGTCAACAATAAATCGGGATAGAAAGGGACACAACTACCAAGCTATGAAAATGCGATAAAGGAATAGATATAAATGATACGGAAAATAAATAGCACAATAATAATAGACAGATCAAATATGACTAAATTGGGGGCCCCATAAGCCCGCTAGGCACATCGAAGACGACAATTAACCCAACCGTATCCCTATAAGCCGGTGGGACACACAAGAAGTAACTAAAGAAAACAAATGTAAATAATCTATAACTAAGTCGATTCCAAGAAATCATAGTAGTTATCCAAATATGCACCAGGCGTGGACCGAAACCAATAGGTAGTAACGAGAGGATAGATGCCGGGATCGAACCGATAGTGATGGATAATAACAAGAGGTCATATGTCGGATTTGAATAAAAAATAGTAGGTAATAACGAGAGGCCGCATATATGATATACAACAGAACTCATAATCAAATGTCGGACTCAAAACAAAACTCAGAGGAACCACAAATCTAGAACAATACACTACAAAAAAATCAGAATTTCCGAACACAAAAAACCGACCACAGATTGTGATCGGTTTTTTATTTTTTTAAATTTTTTTCTTAAAAAGCGACCACATATGGTCGCTTTTATATTTTAAAATTTCAAAGTAATAATTTCAATAATTTTTATATTAATTATTATTTTTTATACAAATAAAAAATAAAAAATAAAAAAAACTGAACACTTGTGGTCGATTTTATTTAAAAAATAATAATTAAAAAATATTTTTAAAAACCTACCACATGTGGTCGATTTTTAAAAATATTTTTTAATTATATTTTTAAATAAAACTGACCACAGGTGGTCAGTTTTTAATTAAAAAAAAAAGAAACTAATTTTAATAAACCGACTACTTGTGGTCAGTTTTTAATTAAAATAAAAATAAAATAATTTTTAAAAAAAACACTTGTGGTCGGTTTTTAATTAAAATAAAAAAGAAAATAATTTAAAAAACTGACCACAATTAAAAAAATAAAAAAGTAAATAATTTTTAGGAAACCGACCACTTGTGGTCAGTTTTTATTAAAAATTAATTATATATATAATCTAATATATTATTTTTTAAAATTACACTGATCACACGTAGTCGATAACTAATATAATAATAATAAAAATCAATCGATCTTAGATTTTGTGAAAAAATTACACTAAAAAACATATCAAATAAAATAAACATATTATGTTAAATATAATCTTTATCTTTTAATTATGTTTCTATATATAAAATAAATATTTTCTTTTGTATATACGTTAAATGACGTTAAACATGCATAATCTTTGTATAATGAATATGTGTCTATATATACCATACCATTGAGATAATGATATTATGCTACTATTGCTTTCATAATAATGTAATATATAACCGATAATTAATCAGAATATAATGAACGTGTTCTATTATAAGGTAATATACTTGTGAATATGATGTATATAGTATTCATTCAAGAGTTCATATATGTAAATATCTTTATATATATATATATATATATATATATATATATATATATATATGTGATGTAGTGATCGATTGATGAACTATGTAGTCAAAACCTAGTAGAATCTATCCAAACATATTCAATACCTTGATTTGAAATGACAGAAGTAATAATATATACTGTACGTTGAAGTTATATGAATATAAGCTAATCAAATTAATTGATCACTCATCAGAGTATTTATATGAAATACGTCGCATTATATTATTGGATAATATACTCGTGTACATATGTGATGTATATAATACATATTTAGAACATGATATAGTCGATAGAATGTATATATGTGTGTATGTATAGGTATATATATATATAGCATATACATATTATATATATAGTGAAGGTATATTACTGACATAAGATATACTAACCGATAATTCATTTGAGTAAATATGAAATATGTTGTATATTATTATGGGGTAGTAAAATCGTGTATGTGATGTTTACAGTATGTATTTGAAAGTTGATAGAGAATTCAATATATGTATATATACATATATCTTGTGTAGTGACGTATGTAGTAATCGAAAGGTAGATAACTGAATCTATATATCAAAATATTTTGAATGATATTTTGATATATATCATACTATTAGGAAATAGATATACTATTTTGTGTCAATGTAGATACGCGTATGTTGTTGAAGTTTTGATAACGTAGGACAAGTATTACGAGGTATATATGGGGGGGAGGGGGGGAGGGGAAGGAAGTAGGGGAGGGAGATAGAAAATTGAATCCTGAAACTGGCACATACTTACCATTTGCTTTGAATTTAGAATTTTGAACGATTGCTAAATTTTGGCGGTGAATTTGAGTTTTTTCGCTTACAAATTTTATATCTGAGTATATGTGAAAATACGTTGTATATTATTATGGGGTGTTAAAATCATGTATGTGATATTTATAGTACATATTTGAAAGCTGATAGACAATTAAATATATGTATATATACGTATATCTCGTGTAGTGACGTATGCAGTAATCGAAAGCTAGATTACTGAATCTATATAATAAAATATTTTAAATGATATGTTGATATATATCATACTATTGAGGAAATATATATACTATTTTGTGTCAATGTAGACACGCGTATGCTGTTGAAGTTGTAATAACGTAAGACAAGTATTACGAGGTGTATATATATATATATATATATATATATATATATATATAATATCATATTTAAAATGTAATTAACAAAAAATTTATCGTAAGTTGCAAAATTCATTGATATTATTATACGATTGAGGAAATATACTACTCGTGTTAATATGATGATAAAATAACTAATTATCTGATTTATACGTATACGCATTGCGTTAAATTATTTGGATGTTATTGTTATAAATATTATACACGTATTTTGGTATTATACGATTAAAGAAATATACTACTCATGTTAATATGATGATAAAATAACTAATTATATGATTTAACTTTTAAATAAAATTGACCACATGTGATCGTTTTCCAATAATAACTATTTTAAAACTAAATCGAACACTTATATTTTATTTTGTGAATAATTTTGTAAAAACCGACCACATTTGGTTGGTTTTCAAAAAAATTTCCAAAAAATCGACCACAAGTGGTTGGTTTACTAGAAATTAATTAAAAATAATTTATTTTATAAAATAAATCCTACGCGACCCCACCCCCAGACAACCCGACCCAACCCAAACGGATTTAACTTACACACACACAAAAACCCCAATTGAAAAACACATACAAAATTGACATACAAACATAAAATACACACTACCGCCGACCCTTTGCCGCCGCTGACACACCTCCGAGCTTCCACCGCTGCCCAGCTATTTTTTTTATTCTTTTTAGCTTTTTTTAAGATCAAAATTATATTTTTTGATAAATTTTTATGGGGTTGTGTTATTTTTCATCTTTCATTGTTGATCTTGTGGAAAATGCATGTTTTTTTAGTAGAAAATCAGTTTGTATATGCAAGAATTTGAATACTTTTTGCCCTTTTTATGCCCAAATTTTTTTTTTGTGGGTAATTTTTTTGTAGTGCATTGAACTTGATTTCAACTATCAACATATTTTACCTAAGCCATTTGCATAAATATGGCCCTCCAATAATTAGTTCTCTCTATTTTAGGATAGAGATTTTACCACTTAAATTCATGTCTACCTTTCTTGTTCTTGCAAGTAAATTAGGGTTTACTTTTCTTGATACTCTATTATAGTTTTAGTATTTTGGTGGTTTGTTTATGGTGATTTTAAGCTAAGAATATGAGAAAATAAAGATGACAAGATTTTTATTATTTTGCCTAATGATCAAGATTTTTTTATTCTAGTTGCCTAATGGGTTGCTTGGAATTTGATATTACTGTTTGACAGAATCCGAATTCGAGAAAAGGATTGCTTTGCTATTTTTTCGGTGACCGCTTATCTCTTTTTCTTTAATTTAGGCCAAGCAAAGGTAAGTTGATATCTCTCTATTTTCTTATAATGAAGTCTTTAAATGTAGTTTAGCTTGGGATTATTCACTGTAGAAGGCTTTGAAAGCCAAAGGAATTTTGTGATGATTATATGGTGTGAGAGAGATATGCGATGCCTCTAATTATTTGCTTTTTTACACTTGTTCAATTGTATGACTTATATACAATAAATGAATATGTTACTTGAAAGTGAATAAGTGTAGTTACTTGAAGGTGAACTTTTATTTTGAATTTTGTTGAAGCGTAGGTACTTGAAATGTGAACTCTTTATTGTGAATTTTACTATTCTTGGTAATTTGGGAGGTGACTTAGTGACTTGAAAATGTTGAAGTTTAGGTACTTGAAATGGAAATTTTTGTTTTGAATGTAGTTTAGTTTGGTAACTTCTGAGGTGACTTAGTAACTTGAAATTGATTAAATGTAGGTACTTGAAATATGAATTTTTGTTTTGAATATGGTTTAGTTTGATAACATGTGGGGTGACTTAGTCACTTGAAATTGATTTAGTGTAGGTACTTGAAAGATGAATTTTTATGTTGAATGTGGTTTAGTTTGGTGACTTGGGTGGTGACTTAGTGACTTGAAATTGATTCAGTGTATGTTGTTCAAAGGTGAATTTTGTTTTACATGTGGTTTAGTTTTGTGACTTGGGTGGTTATTTAGTCACTTGGAATTGATTAAGTGTAGGTAGTTGAAAGGTGAATTTTTGATTTGAATGTGGTTTAGTTTGGTGACTTGGGTGGTGACTTAGTGAGTTGAAATTGATTAAGTATTGGTACATGAAATGTGAATTTATCATTTTGAAGGTAGTTTAGTTTATTGTTTTAGGAGGTGACTTAGTGACTTAAAAATGTTGAAGTTTAGGTACTTGCAATGTGAATTTTTGTTTAAAATGTGGTTTAGTTTGGTAACATGTGAGGTGACTTAGTCACTTGAAATTGATTAAGTATAGATAGTTGAAAGGTGAATTTTTATTTTGAAAGTGGTTGATTCTACTAACATGTGAGATGGTTTAGTCACTTAAAATTGATGAAGTGTAGGTAGTTGAAAGGTGAATTTTCTTTCGAATGTGGTTTAGTTTGATAACATGTGAGGTGACATATTCACTTGAAATTGATTAAGTGTAGGTACTTGAATTTTGAATTTTTATTTTGAATATGAAGGAATTTGGTAATGTGAGAAGACAGTCACATGAAATTGATTAAGTGTAGATAGTTGAAAGATGAATTTTTGTTTTGAAAGTGGTTTATTCTACTAACATGTGAGATGCTTCAGTCACTTGAAATTAATTTTGTGATTGTACTTGAAATGTGAATTTTTGTTTTAAATGTAGTTTAGTTTGGTAACATGTGAGGTGACTTAGTCACTTGAAATTGATTAAGTGTAGGTACTTGAAAGGT
The DNA here is from genome assembly GCF_002878395.1 of Capsicum annuum. NCBI lineage: Eukaryota > Viridiplantae > Streptophyta > Magnoliopsida > Solanales > Solanaceae > Capsicum > Capsicum annuum. The sequence continues at coordinate 100,471,022 of NC_061120.1, read as the reverse complement.
TAATTTATCATTTTGAAGGTAGTTTAGTTTGTTTTTTTTGGAGGTGACTTAGTGACTTGAAAATGTTGAAGTTTAGGTGCTTGAAATGTCATTTTTTATTTTGAATGTAGTTTAGATTGTAACTTGGGAGGTGTCTTAGTCACTTGAAATTGATTATGTGTAGTTACTTGAAATGTGAATTTTTGTTTTGAATGTGGTTTAGTTTGGTAACATGTTAGGTGACTTAGTCACTTGAAATTGATTAAGTGTAGGTACTTGAAATGTGAATTTTGGTTTTGAATGTGGTTTAGTTTGGTGACTTGGGTGGTTATTTAGTCACTTGAAATTGATTAAGTGTAGGTAGTTGAAAGGTGAATTTTTGTTTTGAATGTGGTATAGTTTGGTGACTTGGGTGGTGACTTAGTGACTAGAAATTGATTAAGTATAGGTACTTGAAATGTGAATTTATCATTTTTAAGGTAGTTTAGTTTGTTGTTTTAGGAAGTGACTTAGTGACTTGAAAATGTTGAAGTTTAGGAACTTGAAATGTGAATTTTTGTTTTAAATGTGGTTTAGTTTGGTAACATGTGAGGTGACTTAGTCACTTGAAATTGATTAAGTGTAGATAGTTGAAAGGTGAATTTTTATTTTGAAAGTGGTTTATTCTACTAACATGTGAGATAGTTTAGTCACTTGAAATTGATGCAGTGTAGGTAGTTGAAAGGTGAATTTTGTTTTGAATGTGGTTTAGTTTGATAACATGTGAGGTGACATATTCACTTGAAATTGATTAAGTGTAGGTACTTGAATTTTGAATTTTTTTTTTGAATATGATGGAATTTGGTAATGTGAGGAGACTTAGTCACATGAAATTGATTAAGTATAGATAGTTGAAAGGTGAATTTTTGTTTTGAAAGTGGTTTATTCTACTAACATGTGAGATGCTTTAGTCACTTGAAATTAATTTTGTGATTGTACTTGAAATGTGAATTTTTGATTTGAATGTAGTTTAGTTTGGTAACATGTGAGGTGACTTTTCACTTGAAATTGATTAAGTGTAGGTACTTGAAAGGTTAATTTATCATTTTGAAGGTAGTTTAGTTTGTTTTTTTTGGAGGTGACTTAGTGACTTGAAAATGTTGAAGTTTAGGTGCTTGAAATGTGAATTTTTATTTTGAATGTAGTTTAGATTGTAACTTTGGAGGTGTCTTAGTCACTTGAAATTGATTATGTGCAGTTACTTGAAATGTGAATTTTTGTTTTGAATGTGGTTTAGTTTGGTAACATATGAGGTGACTTAGTCACCTGAAATTTATTAAGTGTAGGTGCTTGAAATGTGAATTTTTATTTTGAATGTGGTTTAGTTTGGTGACTTGGGTGGTTATTTAGTCACTTGAAATTGATTAAGTGTAGGTAGTTGAAAGGTGAATTTTTGTTTTGAATGTGGTTTAGTTTGGTGACTTGGGTGGTGACTTAGTGAGTAGAAATTGATTAAGTATATGTACTTGAAATGTGAATTTATCATTTTGAAGGTAGTTTAGTTTGTTGTTTTAGGAGGTGACTTAGTGACTTGAAAATGTTGAAGTTTAGGTACTTGAAATGTGAATTTTTGTTTTAAATGTGGTTTAGTTTGGTAACATGTGAGGTGACTTAGTCACTTGAAATTGATTAAGTGTAGATAGTTGAAAGGTGAATTTTTATTTTGAAAGTGGTTTATTCTACTAACATGTGAGATGGTTTAGTCACTTGAAATTGATGAAGTGTAGGTAGTTGAAAGGTGAATTTTGTTTTGAATGTGATTTAGTTTGATAACATGTGAGGTGACATATTCACTTGAAATTGATTAAGTGTAGGTACTTGAATTTTGAATTTTTATTTTGAATATGATGGAATTTGGTAATGTGAGGAGACTTAGTCACATGAAATTGATTAAATGTAGATAGTTGAAAGGTGAATTTTTATTTTGAAAGTGGTTTATTCTACTAACATGTGAGATTCTTTAGTCACTTGAAATTAATTTTGTGATTGTACTTGAAATGTGAATTTTTGTTTTGAATGTAGTTTAGTTTGGTATCATGTGAGGTGACTTAGTCACTTGAAATTGATTGTAGGTACTTGAAAGGTTAATTTATCATTTTGAAGGTAGTTTAGTTTGTTTTTTTTGGAGGTGACTTAGTGACTTGAAAATGTTGAAGTTTTGGTGCTTGAAATGTGAATTTTTATTTTGAATGTAGTTTAGATTGTAACTTTGGAGGTGTCTTAATCACTTGAAATTGATTATGTGGAGTTACATGAAATGTGAATTTTTGTTTTGAATGTGGTTTATTTGGGTAACATGTGAGGTGACTTAGTCACCTGAAATTGATTAAGTGTAGGTACTTGAAATGTGAATTTTTGTTTTGAATGTGGTTTAGTTTGGTAACATGTTAGGTGACTTAGTCACTTGAGATTGATTAAGTGTAGTTACTTGAAAGGTGAGTTTATCATTTTGAAGAGAGTTTAGTTTATTTTTTTGGGGAGGTGTCTTTGTGACTTGAAAATGTTGTAGTTTAGGTGCTTGCAATGTGAATTTTTGTTTTAAATATTGTTTAGTTTTGTAACTTGAGAGGTGTCTTAGTCACTTGAAATTGATTATATGTAGGTACTTGAAATGTGAATTTTTATTTTGAATGTGGTTTAGTTTGGTAACATGTGAGGTGACTTAGTCACTTGAAATTTATTAAGTGTAGGTCCTTGAAATGTGAATTTTTGTTTTGAATGTGGTTTAGTTTGGTATTTTAGGTACTTTTTCATTTTAAATTTAGGTATTTGAAATGTGAACTTTTGTGACTTGAACTAATTACTTGAATCTGATTGATTGTGTAGATGGAACCTGATTATATCTGGATATATCAACAGAATAATGATAATAGAATGGGTCTTAGGGTAGAATTTGTTGAAGGTGTCAGACGATTTGTTGAACATGCTAAGACATTTGATGCTTGGTCATGTTTTTAGGCTATTCATTGTCCTTGTGTTAGATGTGATTGTACAATTATTTTAAATGAAGAAGTTGTGAAGGAACATCTTTGTAGAAAGGGGCTTTACGAGGACTTTAGATTGTGTACTATTGATGGTGATATTGAGCAAAATAACTTTGTTGTTGGTGAAAGTAGTAGGTCTACAGGGCATAGTGAATATAAAGATACTAGAATGACAGAAATGGTGGACGATGCTTTTGGGATGCAACACGGGGGCGACTTTAGGGAAAATGTTGAAGATGTTCCCAATAGAGAAACGGGCCATTTTTATGAACAACTACATGCTGCTAGTCATTCTTTGTTTGATGGGTGTTCGCATTCTCATTTGTCTATTGCTGTTAGATTATTAAGTATTAAATCTTATTGGAATATTGCTGAAGGAGAAATGAACTTAATGATAGACCTTATTAAAGAGTTAGTTGACCCCACCTTAGAGGTTCCTGATTCTTTCTGTAAGGGAAAAAGATTGGTGTCAAAGTTAGGTCTCTCTTTGGTTAGAATTGATTGTTGTGAAAATGGATGCATGTTATCTTTTAAGGAAGATGCTAACCTAGAGTCTTATAAGTTTTGTCATCACCCTCGATATAAATATGGTTGTAGTGAAAATAAAATTGATATTAAGGCGATGCATTATTTACCTCTAATACCAAGGTTGAAGAGGTTGTATGCTTCAAACAGCTCAGCTTCTCATATGAGATGGCACAGTGAAAATAGAACGCCCACTGGTGTTATGGGTCATTCATCCGATGGAGAGTCTTAGAAGAATTTTGATGTAACTTATCCATATTTTACAGCTGAGCCACAAAATATTCGTTTGGGATTATGTGCGGATGACTTCTCTCCTTTTTCAGTTGGTGCTACACCATATTCATGTTAGCCTATATTTATCACTCCGTATAATCATTCTCCTGAAATGTTGGTGACTAGTCCCTATATATTTCTAAATTGTGTTTTTCCTAGCCCGCGTAATCCAAAAAGCAAAATAGATGTTTACTTACAACCTTTGATTGATAAACTTCAAATTTTATGGCATGAGGGGGTTGAAAGTTAGGACATCTCGCTTAAATAAAATTTTATTTTTTGTGCATATCTAATGTGGACTGTTAATGATTTTCCTACTTATTGAATATTGTCTGGGTGGATGACAGCTAAAAAGTTGGCTCATCCATACTGCTTGGAAAAAAACAAAATATTTCACATTGAGACATGGCAAGAAAAATTCATGGTTTGATTGTCATAGTTGTTTCTTGCCACTTGATCGTGAATTTTGGAGACTCAGTAATTCATTCAGAAAAAATAAAATGGAACATGATGGTCCACCTCTAAGGCTATCTGGTCATGACGTCTGGAAGATAGTTCAAGATTTGCCTAAAGTTAGCGAGAAACCATTATATAGGCTTGATGGATATGAAGTTTTGCATAACTGGACTAAGCAAAGTATATTTTGAGAGTTAGATTATTGGCCAGATAATTTAGTTAGAAATAATGTTGATAGCATGCATACCGAGAAGAACTATTTTGATAACATGTGCAACACAGTTATGGATGTCACCGGCAGGACAAAGGATAATCCTAGGGCCAGACTTGACTTACCAGAATATTGCAGGCGCAGAGAATTACACTTACAGGAGAGGCCCAATGAAAATGTTCTTAAGCCCAAGGTTAGTTTTACATTCAAGTTTGACCAAAAACGACAAATATGTGAGTGGTTCCAAAGTTTAAAGATGCCCGATGGATATGCCTCAAATTTAGGAAAGAGGGTTGATATGGCATAAGGAATCTTGCACGGAATGAAAAGCCATGATTGTCATATTTTCATGGAATAATTACTTTTAATTACTTTTATTGGTTTACCTGAAAACAAATGGAAACCAATAACAGAGATTAGTTTGTTCTTCAAAGACTTATGTGCCACTACATTAAAAGAATAAAATCTAGCGCAAATGGAAAGTAATATTATTGTTATTATCAACTAGTTGGAGAAGATTTTTCTGCCAAGCTTCTTCGATGTGATGGAACATCTTCCTGTTCACCTTGTGCACGAAGCTCGGCTAGGCTGTCCAGTTCAAACTAGGTGAATGTATCCATTCGAACGATAAGCAATTACAATATATTTTAATTCATACATATCTTTTTTAATATAGTAAACATCTAGTCTTAAGATTGTACAGGGCAATTGAAAAATTGAAAAGGGATCCCAAAAATAAACATAGGGTGGAAGGCTCTATAATTGAGGCATATCTTGTAAGAGAAACGTCTCAATTTTTTTCATACTACTTTCATAATGAAGTTTCTTGTTCAAGAAACAGACCAAATCATCATCAGGATAATGAGAATAAGCCTCATTTGCAACTGATATCAATTTCCAATCAATCTGGGTATAAGACTAAAAAGACCATATTTGGCCGGCTCACTACCATGGAGCACAAATCAGCAACTTTGTATGTCTTGCTAAATTGGTCAGAAGTTGAGGCCTCTATTAAGTTAGAAGATTAAAAATTAACATATCTTATTTATTTACTCATTCCCTTAAGGAACTAATTATGTTTCGCATGTTGGATCTTCAGTTTATTTAAGACTCAATTCCACGAAAATCAAGTGTATGCATCCTTTGCAACATGGTTTACATATGAGGTTCGTAAGTGTACTAATATTTCTACAAATTTTAAATATTTACACATTCTTCAACTAACATATCTATATATGTATAATATTTTTAGGTATACCATTCACCATATGTAGCTGTATACGATTAGTTCATGAGAGATATTTCTTTGGGACCAGTTGAAGCTCATACAATGTCCCATTACACAGTAAATGGGCTTAAAGTTTCCACCAAAGAATACTCCAGAACAAGGAAAACAAACAATAGTGGTGTTTGGGTTAAGAGTGATGATGATGTTGATTACTTCGGCATCATACACGAGATCTTAGAACTGGAGTATGTTAGTTTTTCAAAAAAACAAATTGTCCTCTTTCGATTTAAGTGGTTTGATCCAAGCACAAGATGCACAAGAGTACATAAGGAGCATAACATCATTGAAGTGAAGTACAATAGGTCGTATCCTATTTACGATCCCTTTGTTCTAGCGCAAAATACTAAACAAGTGTATTATGCTCCTTATCCATTACGCAGTGATAAGTTTAATTGGTGGGATATAATCAAAACAAAGCCTATAGGATGGGTGAAATTTGAGAATGTATTGGAGACTGTGTATCAAAATGAAACGCAGATTGATCACCATCTAGTGGACATTAACTCAGTGGATAGTTTGAATCACCCAAAAAATATATTTGAAGAAGTTAATATTGCAGAAGAAGAGGCTGAGTGGGTAGGAGATAAGGAAACTTCCGAAGAGGGTGAATGATTTAGTAGAGAATCTTTAGGAGATGAGGATTAGTTTGTGTAGGTTGTATTTATTATGTATTGATGTCTTTATGCTTTGTACTATTTACCTTTATGTTTCTTGTTTAAGAATTATATGTAATATACTGTGTAAGATTGTTGTTTTCACTTTTCCATAATTTGTATAGTAATAGAAATATTTTTGTCTATCTCGTGTTGTTGGAGCGATTTGAAATGTGAATTAGTAACTTGAAATTAGTTACTTGGAATATTTTCTTATATATTCATTTTGTAAGGACTAATTACTTGTTAACTTTACATAATTTAGATGGCAGGTAGAGGTGATAAAGGTAAGGAAAAAGTTGATCCTACAAAAACAAAAAAGAAAAATCAACCTCCGCCTTATAGATGACTGACCGGTATTCATACATCTGAGGGTCGATTTGCTAATGCGCCAACACGACCCTCATATTTTAGGTCATCAAAGTATTTAGTTCCTACTCCTATGCATGTGGGTCCACTTCATGGGTCTACAGTGAATCATTCTGCTCCCATCACCGTGCCACCGCCATCACAGTACTATTAGACGACCGTTGGCACATTCGGACATCTACCATCATTATAACTTCTACTAGCAGTCACCCATGTTCTCACAGTGATTCTGCTGGATCTATTGGGTTGATGGATCTACATCTTGGAGGCACTCCATTCAGTGCTTTAGATCCGCCCACACCAATACATCCACCAGCACTTGCTCTGCAGCCCGGAGACTGAGATGATTATCAAAGACGGTATATTATTCCATATGGGATAAGGTAAGATTCTAAATATAACATAATTATTCATTTTTCATTTACTATATTATTATGCTCTATGAAATTACTTTTTGATCTTGTGTTGTAGGTTTAATCCTGATGTTGGATTTGAAAAATTATGACTAAATGCATTTGTCGAAACTTCAACGACTATTGGACCAGTTGGCAAAAGGTTTCAAAACATGACAGAGAAATAATGTTTAAAGAATTTCATGTAAGGATTTAACTTATCGAATACTTAACACATTGTTAGAACAAAAAATTGAATATTATATTTTTGTTTTTGTTGTAGAAATATTACTAGTGGTATGACGCACATGAAAGTGCTATACGGAGGAATTTTAATAAAAGAGCTAGATCTAGATTCAACGGTCAGTTGTATTATGCCAGGACGAACAGGGTATGACCAGGATTTATACTGGAACCCATGTGGTAAGATTATATTTGCTATTAGAATAGCCACGAATATAAATTGTTGAGTGAGAAAGAAAAGAAAGCCAGGTCATCGTCTAAGGGTGGCTCACTACATACTACAGGTGCAGTTAGTCGAATTGCTGTGAAGGAAAAAATGGTATGTAACTTTAATAGTTTTAATTATTTGTTTCTATTTAAATTTTTAATTATTTGAATATTAATAATTTTATCATATGCAGGAAAAAATTTGGGTAGGTAGGTAAGACACAATGAGATATTCGAGGAGACGCATGTGAAGAAGAAAAAGAGCCCAACTGATGAAGATGTCTGGGTTGAGTCTCATGCAAAAGTTGCCCATGTAAGAATCAAATTTTGTATTTATGAATTTTTTTCTCAAAGTTGATATTATTCAAGTACAAGTGTTTAGTATTTTTTTACTATTAATTTTAATTTTACTTTGAATATAGGACAAATATATGCAACTCGTTAATGAGTATCGTAGAACTCAGCCTCCTAAGAGTCAGGGTGACCCAATACCTGAAAATGTAGAGGACGAGTTATGGCAAGAAACTGTGGGTCCTCTAGTTAAAGGCCAATTATACGAATACCACAGAAAGTATTTTGGCGAGAATGTAAGGTCTTCACTAGGCCTTACATCCCATCCTTCATCAGTTGATAGAGAAACTATCGAATCACTAAAAAATACAGTTTCTAAACTCACTGAAGAGCTTGCTGCACACAGAGAGAGAGAGGACGAAGGAGAAGGAGGAGGAAACATCATCACAAATCAGGATACTCCAGCAGCAGTTCAGCTCTTTTATTCGATCAACATGGATTCTCCCTCTATGTCCTGGAGATGCAGTTCGGGCTGCAAAGGGTCTAGGCCCACTGGATGATATTAGCACAGATGAGAAATCGAATCCTGTATGTGCGGCTGAGGATGCGAATGACGAAGAAGATGATGACGAGTGGTAGTTTTTTGAATTTTGTATGTGTTGTAGTTTGAATTTGTAGATGACCTATAGTTTTTACACTTTTGTATGTTTTTAGACTTGTATTATATGTTGGTTGTGTCGGAATACACTAGGTATGTTGTTGTTATTGTATTGTATGTTGATTTTTTCATTTGTTTGGCTGGTTGCTTTTTATTTTTTTTAAATTTTTTTCAGAAAAATCGACAATATCTAGTCGATTTTCTAGAAAATTTTATAAAAATCGACCACATGTGGTCAGTTTTCTAAAAATTTACAAAAACCGATCACAAGTGGTCGATTTTTTAAGAATAAATAAATTAATTTAAAAATAAAGCTGAACACTTATGGTCGGTTTTATTAAAATTAATTAATTAATTTAAAAATAAAATCAACCACTTGTGGTCGGCTTATTTTGAACTTTTTAATTTTTAAAATCTTTTTTTTCTCTTTTAAAAAAATAATAATGAATTTTAAAAATATATATTTATTTTTTCATAAAATCAACCACACATAGTCGGTTTTAAAAAAGCTACCACACTTTTACCGATCACGCGTTTTGGTCGATTTTGTGATCGAAAATATAGAAAAATCGACCACATGTGGTTGGTTTTCCTATTTTTTAGTAGTAATAGTAATCAGTATCAGAACTCCTAAATCATCATGAGTAGATGCCGGACTTGAATCAAAACTCATAATAAGCACACCCAACTATATCATTAAAATCCAAATCATACCATA
>NC_061120.1:100456603-100458736 GCF_002878395.1 Capsicum annuum | reverse complement strand
ATAATAAGCACACCCAACTATATCATTAAAATCCAAATCATACCATAGCCAATGCCAAAGTAGTACCAAAATTCACAAATAATGATAGAAATAAAGTACATACTAAATCTATACCGAAACTAAAATACCTTTAATTAACCATTCACATATCTTAGTTAAAATAGGACAAATCCAATGTTTCACAACTTAATTTCACGTCATACTGAAAGATAAAATACCAAAATTTACAAAAATGGGGTCCTAAAATAAGGCATGGTATACATATCAATTGGTGCGCAAACTACAAACACTCGTCCTAAACTAGCATAATAGTACATAGTTACTACAAATAAGCTCAATTTAAAGGTAGGGTAAGCCTAGCCTACCTGGACTCCAAGGCTAAAATGTCTTTTCGCGAAGGCTCAGGATAGTTTCACTAAAACCCGAGCTTGAATAACTTGATGTGGATAATTACTTTCTCTTTTAATGACCAACTAAGTGGATATATCACAAAATCACTCTTAATAAATATGTACAGGCTCTGTATATGTATAACGATGTATCATATAGTGGTAATAGTACAAAATGAACATCTATAGATAAGAAGTGAATTACCTATATATAAGTGTAAAGCTGCCCAGAATTTTAAGTTTAAAATGGCACTTAATGGCTTGCTGCCTAACCTACTCATCCTAACAAGGCCTATAATTGCCACTTAATCAACTATTTTGTCACTTATGTGACATGTGTCACGTATGTACACACACACTCACACTCATCTATATAAATATATATATAACAATTAAATTTAATATCTTTTGAGTATATAAAGATAGAGAATTTATTTATTAAACCTAATTTTTACCAAAAATATTTTTAGAAGTCGGTCGATAATCATCTACCATCTGTAAGTTGCGACAAAACAATACAATGATAGAGATATCAAACTAATACAATTAAATCTAATCTTTACGCACAAAATTTTTCAAAGTCATCTGACACTCATCTACCACCCATAAACAGTAAAAAAATAATACGATAATAGAGATATCACAATAATACAACTAAACCTAACCTTTATATAAAAAATTACCTCAAAGCTGACCAACATTGATCTATCACCTGTAAACAGCAGCATAATAATACGATAAAAGTTATATCAAAATAATACAATTAAACTTAAATTTTACATATAAAAATTTCTCAAAGCCGATCGAGATTCATCTATGAACTGTAACTACCACAAAATAACAAACAAATACAGATATTACGATAATACAATTAAACCTAACCTTTACCTAAAAAAAATTTCAAAGCCGACCCACATTCATCTAGCATATGTAAATTAAAATAAAATAATAAGATAATAAAGATATAAAAACAATACAATTAAACCTAACCTTTACACAAGAAATTTTTCAACGCCAATTGACATTCATCTACGACTTGTAAACTATAAAAAACATATAATAGTGATCATAAAGCTTCGATTTTTATCCAACTAATTCTTGTCTGAGCAAAAATTTTGACCCTAAAAAATGATTTTGAATGAAAAAAAAGAAGATATATATATATATATATATATATATATATATATATATATACACACACACACACACACACATGTTGAATTCTATTATGCTAACAAAAACATTGAAGAAGTTGACGGTTAGAAAATCAAGCATCCACCAATCTAGACGTGCAATCGAATCAAGTTAGATGACCATCAATCATATTCTCCCAATAGGCAAACCAGTTTGTTCTCTAGTTTAACGTACATCTCAATATTTATAGAGGTATTTCCTTAATAGAGTCCTATTTTAGGAGTATTTTTCTAATTGAAAGTAGAAAAGAAAGTATTAATTAATTCTCCTACCACATATTTTAGGAGCCCCATATATTTTAAGAAGTCTAGTAGAAAGAAAAATATTAATTAATTCTCTTACCATATATTTTGGGAGTCCCATATGTTTTAGGAAATCTAATTAATATAATACAAAATAATTAAATAATAAATTAAAAAATAGTGAAAAGACAGTTTTATCTAAAGAAGAGTCTTTTAATGAAGGGTAAAAAGTTCAAATCACTTTTCTAAGGGTCTTTACACTTATATATATATATATATATATATATATATATATATATATATATAAA
>NC_061120.1:100439689-100453603 GCF_002878395.1 Capsicum annuum | reverse complement strand
TTATATATATATATATATATATATATATATATATATATATATATAAATTATCAAATTTAATCCCATTACGTATATACTTGGGTATTACATAGGTTCATGGTAAAATAATTATAATATTTTAAAAATATCATAATAAATAGAAAATTATTTCTAACAACATCTCTGTTATATAATAATAATATTTTAACATATCTATATTTACTATCTCTACTTAAAATATTAATAGACTATAAAAAACTATTATAAAGTAATATAAATATACCACAACTTAAAGAATTTAGTCAATATCAAAAATATTTTAGTAGGATAATACATTATATATCTACCAAATGCCAATTTAAATTAAATATTCTACAATATATTTGGTATTACTAAAATTCTCAAGCGAACCGCTCGAAAATTGAACTGTCAGTCTCGACAAGTTATAAATAACTTGGGGCAGTTACAGAAAATCCCTAGACCCTGAAAATGTATGAAAACAAAGAAGATGACCGCGAGAGTCATTACAACATCCATTGCTAAAAAAGACTTTTGTTAACAAAAATAAAAGGATAAGGAAATACCCGAAAGCTCAAATAGGTAGGGATATTGGGTTTGCATATCATGCTCAGTCTTCCAAGTAGCCTCCTCCATTGGACGGTGACATCTCTGGCCAAAATGGACATTGGTTCTTTTGTAAATGCCAACAACTCGTCCAACTGAACCCAATCCCACCGAAGCACGTGCAACTTATCTGAAATGTACTACCACAACATAGATACATGGAATACCGGGTGAACGGTTGAGAAGGTAGGAGGAAATTCCAATGCATAAGCTACCTCTCTAATTGTTTGCAGGATCTCAAAGGGACCAATATATCTGAGGCTAAGCTTTCCCCTCCTTCCGAACCTCATTACGCCCTTCATGGGAGATACTCATAGAATGATCCAATCACCAACTTTGAACCTTAATGGACAATGTTTTCGGTCATCATAACTTTTCTATCTACTCTGAGATGCTCGAAGCCTGTCCTAGATCACCCAAACTCAGTCTAATGACACATGAAGCAAATCTGTGCTACGAGGCCTAGCCTCCAAAGTTTCAAACCAACCACTAGGAGATCGACATCGTCTACTATACAATGCCTCAATTGGTGTCATCTGAATACTCGAATAAAAGCTGTTATTATATGCAAACTCTGCAAAGGTAGAAACTGGTCCCATTGACAACCAAAATCCAACATACAAGTGCGGAGCATGTCTGCCAAAACCTGGATAGTCCACTTTGACTGCCCATCAATTTGAGGCTGAAATGTGGTGCTAAGATCTACCAGGGTGCCCAACTCCTCCCAAAACATCCTCCAAAAGATAGAAGTGAACTGAGAGCCTCATTCTGAAATAGTCGACATAGGTGCCCCATGTAAGCAAACCACCTCCTGAATGTAAACATGGGATAACCTCTCGGAAGTGTAGGAAACTCGAACAGGGAAAAAATATGTAGACTTGGTCAATTGATCCACAATGACCCAAATGCTATCAAAACCACGAGAAGTGCGAGGCAGTCCACCTATGAAATCCATTGTAACTCGCTCCCACCTCCACTCAGGAATGGTTAGCTGTTGAAGCAATCCACCAGGTCTCCGATGCTCGGCCGTTATCTGATGAAAACAAAGGCATCGAGACAAAAACCCTGCTATAACTCTTTGCATACCACTTCATTAGTAATGTTGCCTCAAATCCTTACACATCTTTGCTGTACCAGGGTGAATAAAGTATCTGGAGCTATTAGCCTCATGAAGAATCAACAAAATCAAATTTCCAACCCTTGGAACACAAATACGACCATCAAACCTTAGGACACCCCTCAGAATCTAGGGTTTCCCTCCTAGACTCACCCCTCAACACCTACCCTTGAATTTTATGAAGCTTCCTATCCTTAAACTGACAACCTCAAATCTACTCCAACAAGGTAAATCTGTCCTTAACACTAGCAATGATCCTTCGAAGTTCAGAAATATCCAAATAAAACATTAAGTTAGCTAAGGACTAGATGTTCAGAGTTAATGATCCTTGAAAAACTAAAATAAAGGCTAAGCTATCCATATTCACTGACTTTCGGCTCAAGACATCCGCTACCACATTTGCCTTGCCCTAATGGTAGAGAGTAGAGATATTATAGTCGCTCAGCAACTCAATCCAGCTACGCTTTCTTGAATTAAGCTCCTTCTGAGTTAAAATATACCACATTTGCCTTGCCCTACACTTTCGGTTCAAATAATGTCTCTAAATCCTAAGAACAAACATTACCGTTACCAACTCCAAGTCATGAGTAGGGCAGTTGCTCTTATGCACCTTCAACTGACTCAATGCATATATAATGACATGGATATGCTCATCAGAACACACCCAGACCAATGCTAGATGCCTTACAGTAGACAGTAAAACTCTCGCCCTCAACAGGAAGAGTTAGAACAAGAGCTGAAGTAAGCAAATCTTTAAGCTTTAGAAAGCTCTTCTCACAACTCACAAACTATTAAAATAGAACCTCCTTCCTATTAATATCGTCATAAGAGTTGCATTAGAAGAAAACCCTCAATGAACCGCCTATAGTAACCTACCAACCTAACAAAACTGCGAACCTCAGTAGGTGACGTAGGCCTATCCCAACTATGAAGAGCCTTAATCTTTGCTGGGTCCACCATAATACTATCCTTGGACACCACATGTCCCAAGAAAGCTATAGGCTCAAGCCAGAACTCCTACTTTAAGAACTTAGAATAAAGCTGATGTCCTCTCAAAGTGTGGAGCATATTCCTCAAATGCTGCTTATGCTCTTCCCTACTCCTTAAATATACCAAAATGTCATCAATAAATACTATCATGAAGTAGTCCAAATACAGCCTGAACAAACGGTTCATCAAATCCATAAAGGTTACTGGGTAATTGGTTAGCCCAAAAGACATCACCAGAAACTTGTAATGATCATAACGAGTCCTAAAGGCTATCTTAGGGATGTCCGCAACCTTGACTCTTAACTGATGATAACCAAACCTTAAATCTATCTTAGAGAACACTATTGCATGCTGAAATTGGTCAAACAAATCATTGATACGAGGCATAGAATATTTATTCTTCATGGTCACCTTATTCAACTTTCTGTAGTCGATACACAAACGAATTAAGCAATCCTTTTTCTTTACAAATAGAACTAGAGCACCCCGTGGTGACATACTCTCTTTGATAAAACTCTTATTTAGAAGATCCTAAAGCTGAATATTCAACACCTTCAGCTCAACAGAAGCCATATGATAAGGAGCCATAGAAATGGGTCATGTTCCTGGCTCGAGGTCAATAATAAACTCTATATCATGCTCAGGAGGAAGGTCAAGTAGGTAGATTGAAAACATATCAAGAAACTCACAAACAACAGGAACAGACTCAAGGGATAGACTCTCATCTCTAACACCCAGAACATACGAAAAAAATGACTCATAACCCCTCGATATCAGTTTTCTAGACTGAATGTAAAAAATAATCCCTGTCAGCACGCGACTAACAGAGCCTTGCTACACAACCAGGGGTACGTGAGGCAAGACTAAAGTAACGATCTTAGCAAAATAATCTTTTACGCGTACTCCAAAAAATGGATATATTTTAAAGTTCGAAAGTGTTTTATTATTTAAGTGACAAGAAGTGAAAATTGGTTTCGAAAAAGGATTATTTGCATTTTTTATTCAGAGTCACCACTTGGCATAATCCGGTGTGCCAAGTCACCTTTGAAAAATTCTTTTTGAAACCATTTGACTCTTAAACCAGTTTGCGAACAAGGATTTCGGCTAAGGAATTCTGTTGATCGAGGGGAAGGTGTTAGGCACCCCTCGATCCCGTGGTTCGACCACGGTCGCTTGGTGGAGTGTATCGACTATTTTGGCATTATGAAATGTATAAACCACACAAAAAAATACAAAATAATCAAACAATAAACAAAACAAAATAGTCCAAAAACGTAAAAGTCCAATCCAATTATACAGTCCAAAAAATAGAAAAAAATACGAAAATATAAATCCTAGTCTAAGCTAAATCTAGACTAAGCTCTAATGCCTTACCCGACGCCGCGGGCCTTCATCACGATTATTTTCCGCCAACATAATACGTCGGGGCATTCCTCGATGAATAAATACAAATGATCTCAGGGCATTCCCCGGCTAAATAAATACCTCTGAATTAAACACGATAATCTAGAAAGAGACATTCGCACGCACATTCCAACATCCCACGAAACACTTATTCCTAAATTTTGCCTGCCCGGCCTACGTTTGCCTACCCGCTCGACTTACCATGATACTATCACAAAATTGATAATTAGACGTGAAAGTAACAATAACGACGAATCAAAACAACAACAAATCAAAATTAATCCTAATTCACTTTAACAATTTTTAAACTCGCGCCCTGAATTCCCTTTAAACCACATGATTAGTGCATGCTTTAATTTTCCAATCACATCTCATAATCCAAAACCAACATCAAATACAACACAAAAAACGAAGATTCAAACCAAACACACGACAAATAAATCATCCACACCCACAACATCAATAAAAGTCAAAATAAATTAAAGATTCAATTAGAAGAAATGGACCTCGATGAAATTTATCCTTGTCGATAATAAAGAAATTCGAAGACTAAAATACTCGATCGGAGAACCTCACAATGAGCAAATCAAACTCGGTATTAAAATAATAACCGGACAGCTCCAAAACCAGTGAATAAAAACATTACTATACAAAACCCAACCAAGAACGACGTCACGATTCGATAAAGATGACTCAAAATTTACTATTGATGACGAACCAAGAAATAGACGAAGCCAAGATCAACCGACAAACAGCAGAAAACCAAAAAACCAACGCAGATCGAGCTCCGAGGAGCTCCGGTGATGGAGAGACGGCGGCAGTGCTTGTTCTTCAGTGGCTGCACTGGTTCGCCAGTTGTTTCGTCGGACGGGTGAGCTATGGATGGAGCTTAGAAAGAAAGAGAGATGGAGGAAACCAGAGAGAGGTTGGGTCGGGTTGGGTCGACGGCAGATCTAGCAGTGCGTGTTGGCTCGAATGGATGCTGACTGGTGCACGGCTGACGGTGACGCTGAGAATGGCGGCGGCTGATGATGACGCTGAGAATTACAGCGGCTGACGATGACGCTGAGAACGGCAGTGGCTGATGATGACGCTGAGAATCGCGGCGGCTGACGGTGACGATAGCGTTATTATTGCCATCGTTGGTCGAACGGAGAGGTGAGGAGAGAGAGACAGAGACGACGGTGCTGTTGCCACCGTCGTTGGTCTGACGGAGTGACGAGCTGTGGCCAGAGTTGGCAGTGTTGTCGTGGTTGGCGATCACCGGCCGGCGGGGAAGTGGTGGTGAAAGTTCAAAATTTTTTAAGAGAGGAAGAGAGAGAGTGGAGAGAGAAAAAGCTGAGCTTTTTTCTTTTTGTTGTATTTGTTACTGTTCCTTCCTCTTTTTTGTGTGTATGTGGGTATGTATATATTGTGTTTTGAGTCCTTTCTTCTTGGACAAGAAAAAAGAGAGGGGGGTGGGGTAACGTGGGGTAGGGGTAGTGGTGAGGTGTTATTTTTTTATTGGGTAGGTTGTTAGGATAAGATATGATTAGTTACTTTATTATTTGTTTATTATTTTTTTTTTATATTTTGTGGGGTGTAATCACGTGGGGGAGGGTACATGATATGCTAAGGTAGAAATGAATAAAACGATCTTTCGAGGGGGACAAAATTACGTGTCTACATCATGCCCCCTTTTGAATGTAAACACGCAGTGTTTTCAGAAAAAGAAGTAGACAACGAGATAGAATTTTGTCCCGACCATTATTCAAATGAAGAAACAGAAGAAGAAGGACTATCGGGTCTTGAATTAGGACAGCCTAACCAACCAAGTTATGAGAGAATCAAGTCACAGGTATTTTAAAGGATTGGAAGAGGAGTGGACTATACCGAGTTAGAGAGCCGAGTGAGGTTCCATCGAGGTTCCGGTCCGCGGCTCTGTTATTACATCAAAAATAAAAATTACAAGTTAAAACATAAAGGAAATTACAAAAATCCTATCTATACAGCTTCTATTGGCTCTTGACTTGACTTTCATCACCCTATTCTTCAGGCGGGCTCCTGACTTGCAATTTCTTTCAACTTGTTGCTTGGTTTTTACTTGCTTCACTTTGTTGCTTGAGTTTTCGTTTCTTCACCCTATTCTCCAGGCGGGCTCCTGACTTGTTATTTCATCACCCTGTTCTTCAGGTGGTCTCCTGGCTTGCTATTTCATCACCCTGTTCTTCGGGCGGGCTCCTGACTTGCTATTTCATCACCCTGTTATTCAGGCGGGCTCCTGCAACCCAAAATTAAAACTAGAACAAAAATTATCTCAAACAAAATTATAGTAAAGTAGTATTTCATTTTTGAAAGCGTAGTCCCATTTTCCAGGAGGGCCCTGAACAGAAAGTAAAGTCCCATTTTTCAGGAGGGTCCTGAGCAGAAAGTAAAAATCCCATTTTTCAGGAGGGTCTTGAACTGAAAGTAAAAATCACTGAACAGAAAGTAAAATCCTATTTTTCAGGAGGGTGAACAGAAAGTAAAACCCCATTTTTCAGGAGGGTCCTGAACATAAAGTAAAATTCCCATTTTTCAGGAGGGTCCTGAACAGAAAGTAAAATCACTAAACTGAAAGTAAAATCCCATTTTTCAGGAGGGTCTTGAACAGAAAGTAAAATCCCATTTTCAGGAGGGTCCTGAACATAAAGTAGAATCCCATTTTTCAGGAGTGTCCTGAGCAGAAAGTAAAATCCCATTTTTTAGGAGGGTCCTGATCATAAAGTAAAATCCCATTTTTCAGGAGGGTCCTGAACATATAGTAAAATCCCATTTTTCAGGAGGGTCTTGAACATACAGTAAAATCCCATTTATTAGGAGGGTCCTAAACATAAAGTAAAATCCAATTTTTCAGGAGGGTCCTCAACATAAAGTAAAATCCCATTTTTCAGGAGGGTCCTGAACATAAAGTAAAATCTCATTTTTCAGGAGGGTCCTGAGCAGAAAGTAAAATCCCATTTTTCAGGAGGGTTCTCAACATAAAGTAAAATCACTGAACAGAAAGTAAAATCCCATTTTTCAGGAGGGTCCTGAACCGAAAGTAAAATTCCCATTTTTTAGGAGGGTCCTGAACAGAAAGTAAAATCTCATTTTTCAAGAGGGTCCTGAGCAGAAAGTAAATTCCCATTTTTCAGGAGGGTCCTAAACATAAAGTAAATTCCCATTTTTCAGGAGAGTCCTTAACATAAAGTAAAATCCTATTTTTCAGGAGGGTCTTGAACTGAAGTAAAATCCCATTTTTCAGGAGGGTCCTAAACTGAAAGTAAATTCCATTTTTCAGGAGGGTCCTGAACACAAAGTAAAATCCCATTTTTCAGGAGGGTCCTGAACTGAAAGTAAATTCCCATTTTTCAGGAGGGTCCTCAGCTGAAAGTAAATTCCCATTTTTCAGGAGGGTCCTGAACATAAAGTAAAATCCCATTTTTCAGGAGGGTCCTGAACTGAAAGTAAATTCCCATTTTTCAGGAGGGTCCTGAACTAAAGTAAATTCCCATTTTTCAGGAGGGTCCTGAACATAAAGTAAAATCCATGGATGTGCATTTCCAATGGTAGCTGAATCAAGTGAAACGAATTTGCCCCTATTTTAACAAAGAAAATTCGTCAGTTAAAAACTTAGTGGTGGCTTGCAGATCCTGGCTTCTCAGTTATCTGCCCCAGCATTCGTTCCTTTCATCTTTGTTCCCAAATCGCTAACACTTGTCTTGTCTTGCCGCATCATTGACCCGAATCCATATTGAGGGAAATGAGGGTTTCCATTTTACTATGCCCCTGAGGTGCATTCTTTTCCCAAATCTGAATATTTCTACGAATCAAGTAGCCTATTGGTTGATAGACTTCCTTTGCTTGTTGAATTACGATCCTATTTCTCCCTGTGCTGTTCTTTGGCTTTTCCTCACATAATTGGAAAGACTGGTAGTAAATTTTGAAATCTTTTCTAGTTTGTTTTGACAGAGACTTGGCTTAAAATGTAAAGAAATGATTATGACTCTTATTTTGATAAATGACATAAAAAAGACAAAAAACATGAATATGTAAATGAAAGAGAAGGGCAATGTCCCATATTCAAAAAGAAAACTTATCTGAATACGACAACCAACCCCAATGAGTATGACATGTATTTTGGATTGAGCTGCCTGATCTTCTAATCCAGACTCCCCATTTGTTGTTGAGTTCATGCCTTTGCTGCTGAGCCTCTTCTTCAAATCCATTGGACTCATACATCACATTCGACTGACGACATCTTAAAAGACTTTCGCCAACAAATCTCTTTCTTCTCACTTTTCACTTTTCTCTTAAACTCTCCATCACCTTACGGTGCCCATGAGGGTTTTCACCAATAAGACTCTCTCATTTTCATTTTCTCTCAACTCACCATCGCCTTATGGTGCCTGCAAAGGTTTTCACCAATAAGACTCTCTCATTTTTATTTCTTTCCTGATTTCTTATGCTGAGGGAGACAAGTGGTACTTCACACTGTATCATCATATCCATTGCATGCTTAGCCTTAACATTATCAAAAATTGATCTGAAGGGCTTTCTTTGGTTGTAACTTGGCTTTTGTTTAAGGTTAGAAAAGATGGTAAGGGGCTCAAATGATACTTGTAGTGGGGGTGGGACTTACAACTTTTGGAATCGACTCAAACAACACATTAACTCATGCCCCAGTTTTGTTGACTGGGTGAATCTTAAATCTTTATTTGGTTGGACCAAGCCCAAAATAGGGCAGCCTACGTATCTCACTCCCGAGAGAGGAGAATCAGGTCGTACGTAGTTCCATCAGCTTGTTCTTTGTTTTAATTTTGATTTTGATTGATTTTTTTCTTTTTCTTTTCTTTTTTTTTTTTTAATTTTCGAACTCTTTCTTTTGTTCTTATTTTCTTGACATTTATCTTTGACTCTATTTTCATTCCAAAAGAGGGATATGAATGAAAAATAAAATGAAGCTCAAACGGGTAAACAAGGGATGACACAATGTTTGGGTAGAAGTATAAAATGCCTTCATCATGTCAATCTTAAAAAATGCAAGTACTAAGAATACAATAAACTCAACAAAGGATCAAATATCATACATAGTATCTTTTGACCGCATCAACATTGATAGCCATTTCTGCCTTTTTGCCTTCAATATCTATCAAATATAAGGCTCCATTGGGCAACACTTTCTTCACAACAAAGGGACCTTGCCAGTTGGGGGAGAACTTGCCTTTCGCTTCAACCTGGTGAGGAAGGATACGTCTCAATACCAACTGACCAACTTCAAAATTTCTGGGATGGACCTTTTTATTATACGCTCGAGCCATCCTCCTCTGATACAACTGGCCATGACACACAGACGTTAGCCTTTTTTCCTCAATCAAACTCAAATGTTCCAGTCGGGTTTTTACCCATTCGTCATCATCAATCTCTGCTTCTACAATGACTCGGAGAGAGGGAATTTCAACTTCTGCAGGGATGACTGCTTCTATCTCATACACCAATAAATATGGAGTTGCCCCTGTTGAAGTACGAACAGTGGTGCGATAACCCAGCAATGCAAATGGCAACTTTTCATGCCACTGTCTAGACCCTTGTACCATTTTTTGCAGTATCTTCTTTATATTCTTATTGGCGGCTTCTACAACACCATTGGCCTTTGGGCGATATAGAGTAGAATTTTGATGTGCGATCTTAAACTGTTGACATACTTCTTGCATCAAATGACTATTGAGATTGGCAGCATTGTCTGTAATGATCCTCTTAGGAATTCCAAATCTACAAATGATATTGGCATGAACAAAGTCTACCACAGCCTTCTTTGTCACTGACTTGAAAGTTACTGCTTCTACCCACTTTGTGAAGTAGTCAATGGCTACCAAAATGAATCTATGCCCATTTGATGCCTTTGGCTCAATTGGTCCAATCACATCCATCCCCCAAGCCACGAACGACCATGGAGCAGCCATTGCATGCAACTCCACAGGAGGAGAACGTAGCAGATCCCCGTGTATCTGACATTGATGACACTTTCGAACAAATTGAATAGAATCCCTTTTCATAGTAAGCCAGTAATAACCTGCTCAAAGAATCTTCTTTGACAAGACATGATCGTTCATATAAGACCTGCATACTCCAGAGTGTATTTCAACCATGATTGCTGAGGCTTCTTTTGCATCTACACACCTTAAAAGTCCTAGATCTGGGGTCCTCTTATACAAGATTCCCCCACTTAAGAAAAATCCACTGCCAAACGCCTAATAGTCCTCTTTTGATTATTGGTGGCATATGATGGGTATTCTCCTAACTGAATGTACCGCTTGATATCCAAGAACCAAGGTTCTCCATCGAGCTCTTCTTCAATCGTATTACAGTAAGCATGCTGATCACGACTCTGTATATGCACTGGATCGATGTAGGTTTTGTCAGGATATTGGAGCATTGAAGACAAAGTGGCTAAAGCATCAGCAATTTCATTACGAATCCTTGGAATATGCCTAAATTTTACTAACACAAACCGTTGACATAGCTTCTGCAAGCATTGTAGATACGGGATGAGCTTCAAATATCGCGTCTCCCAATCGCCTTGAATTTGATGGACGAGCAAATCCGAATCTCCTAACACCAATAATTCTTGGACTCCCATATCAACATCTAACCTCAAACCAAGAATGCAGGCTTCATACTCTGCCATATTGTTAGTACAGTAGAATCGAAGTTGTACTGTCACCGGGAAATGTTGTCCCAATTCAGAGATAAGAAACGCACCTATTCCGACTCCTTTCATATTAACAACTCCATCAAAGAATAACCTCTAACCAGGATCAGCATCTATAACGATTTCATCGACACACGACACTTCTTCGTTAGGAAAATATGTCTTTAATGGCTCGTACTTTTCATCGATGGGATTCTCAGCAAGATGAACTGCCAAGGCTTGGGCTTTCATGGCGGTCTGAGTCACATATACAATATCGAACTCGGTAAGCAATATTTGCCACTTTGCCAATCGACCCGTTGGCATAGGCTTCTGAAAGATATACTTCAAAAGATCTATGCGGGAGATGAGATAAGTAGTATAGGAAGAGAGATAATGCTTCAACTTCTATGCTACCCAAGTTAGGGCACAACACGTCCTTTGAAGAAGAGTATACCTGGCCTCATAAGTGGTGAACTTCTTGCTAAGATAATAAATAGCCTACTCCTTTTTGCCTGTGACATCATGTTGACCCAGGACACAACCAAAAGAATTGTCCATGACTGATAAATATAAGATCAAAGGCCTACCAAGTTCCGGGGGTACCAGTACGGGCGGATTTGACAAATATCTTTTGATTCGGTCGAACGCTTCCTGACATTCTTCAGTCCATTTTACTGCAGCACTCTTTTTCAGCAACTTGAATATGGGCTCACAGGTGGTTGTGAGTTGAGTAATAAACCTGCTAATGTAGTTCAGTCTACCAAGCAAACTCATCACCTCCGTTCTATTCTTGGGCGGGGGCAGATCCTGAATGGCTTTGATTTTCGAGGGATCTAATTCAATTCCCCGTTGGCTAACTACAAACCCCAATGGCTTTCCAGATGGAACTCCAAATACACATTTTGCCGGGTTGAGTTTGAGATTATACCTGCGAAGCCTTTCAAAGAACTTTCTTAAATCTTTTACATGTTTGGCCTGACTTTTTGACTTAATAATCACATCATCCACGTAGACCTTAATCTCCTTATGCATCATGTCATGAAACATAGTGGTCATGGCTCTCATATATGTTGCTCCAGCATTCTTCAAACTGAACGGCATCACTCGATAACAATAAGTTCCCCATGGTGTGATAAAAGACATCTTCTCTACGTCGTCGTCATCCATAATGATCTGGTGATATCCAGCATATCAATCAACAAAAGAGGCGACTCGTGTTTAGCACAGTTGTCTAGCAAAATATGGATGTTGGGTAGTGGAAAATCATCTTTCGGACTTGCTCTGTTCAAATCACGGTAATCAACACATACTCGAATTTTGCCATCTTTCTTTGGTACGGGAACAACATTGGATAACAACATAGGATAGCGAGTTACTCGAATTACTTTTGGCTTCAAGTTGTTTCATGATTTTCTCTTTAATTTTAATACTTACATCTGTTTTAAACTTCCTCAACTTCTGTTTGACAGGAGGGAACGAGGGATCAGTTGGCAATTTGTGAGCCACTAACTCAGTGCTTAAACCAGGCATATCATCATAAGACTATGCAAAAAAATCCTTATAATCCATTAATGCTTGAATCATTTCATCTTTTAGCTGTGGCAAAATATGTACACTGATTTTAATTTCCCTAACATCTTCTTGACCCCCTAGATTTATCAGCTCAGTCTCATTCAAATTAGGATTCGGTTTGTCTTCAAATTGTTCCAACTCTTTGCTTATTTCTTCTAGTGCTTCTTTTTCACCATATTCCCCATCCTAATCCATTGCATCTGTATTAGTTTGGATTTTAAGATTAGGCTGAAAATTTCGCATGCATGTCATGTCATTAGAATCAGCATAAAGAGAACTGTGTAAGAAAGAAAACAAAATATATTAGACACGAAACAAAAGGGACATTGCATTTTATTAAATAAAAGATAGAAGGGTTTAAACATAGATGCCAACATAACATAAACAAAATAAAATCTAAATTATAACCCTGAAATAACTCGGATAAACAGAAATAAAAACAAAATAAACTACCAAAACTCCCTCCTGGTGGGGAGAGGAGTGACTTCCCAATTATTGAGCCGAACAGCTGGACCTATGAATGTCACGTCTGCCATACTGGTACCTTCTCCTGCTTCGACCATATCAACTTCAATACAAAGGTTCTGAAAGTCATCAACCAATTCAACCTCAAATTCCACATGCTTCGTGACACCGCTCTTAACAAATGATTCACTGAGTAGTGGCATTGGGCGAGGGAGTGACCATATTTCCTTCTTCCTTCCCCTGGTTTTCTTCAGATCTTTAGATGTAGGCTCAAATCCCTGACCAAACATACCCACGTTCTAACACGGACATATGGGATGAACTATACCGTGCAGAGATGCTCCCAAAACTTTTCCTGGCTCAAATTCATATTTCCAAAGTTCACTCACCATCATGATAGAAGCAGAAGACAATTGCGGTCCCGATATAGCCTGCCATTCAAGGATACGATTCACTGGCACTGTATCAAAAATTTGATAGACGAATGTCTCCTCTACATTATTTGCTTCAATAAGAGACAAGGGAGAATCTTCGTAGGCTGACAAATCTCCTTTACCATGAATAACTACTTATTGCCTGTCATGCTCAAACTTAATCATTTGGTGCAGTGTAGATGCAACTGCCTTAGCCTTATGGATCCACAGCCTTCCCAATAACAGATTATAAGAGGATTCTACATTCAATACTTGAAACTCTATGGCAAACTCAACAGGCCCTATGGTCAACATTAGTTCTATTTTGCCCATGGAATTTGATTTTGCACCATCGAAAGCCCTAACACATACATTGTTGGGCTTCATCCTGTCAGCACCAATATTCAACTTTTGCAAAGTAGAAATAGGGCAAATATTCGCGCCTGAACCTCCATCAATCATGACATGAGTGACATAGAAATCTTCACACTTCACTGTAATGTAAAGGCCCCGGTTATGCCCTGTACCTTCAATAGGCAATTCATCGTCAGAAAAGCTGATCCGATTGACCTCAAAGATTTTTCCAACCATTTTCTCAAGTTGGTTGATTGTAATCTCCCTTGGAACATATGCTTCATTTAATACCTTCGGTAAAA